>NC_139635.1:11724876-11797376 GCF_964638095.1 Poromitra crassiceps
ACACACACATGTTTTGACTGCCAGTGGTTTCAATGGGAGTGATACTGTAGCTTCCAGGGCTGCACAGTTAATCCAATCGCAATATTGGTCAAGTGCAATATCCACATCACAGGAGCTGCAATAGAGACACTGCGGAGCGCGTCGTCATTCAGAAACCACGCCCAAAACGGGGGGGGGGGGGGGGGGGGGGGCACAAACACCCCCCAATCCTGGTGTTATCCTATGTCGCGTGCATGGTCGTGTGTTGCACACAAAGATCATATATATGGAAGATGAACACTCCGACTTACTTCCTTGACAGCTAGATCCACATTTTTCTTCTCGCCAATTCTCAATGGCTTCCTTGTTTTGCTCAGGAGTACAAAAAAACTTTAATTGGCGATTTTTTTTTTACATTTGTTGTCTGCGCAGCCCACCACACAACAGCTTTTAGCTATGTTTAATTCAAGGAAAATGACGCTGGTGTAGGCACTGCCGCTAAGCGCCGCCCATCGCAATCCCACTATGGAGACCTGCGGCGCCAGACTCTTCGGACGGAACGGAGAGGAGGCTGGCCAGCGACACTAGAGAATGAGTGACTTGTGTGGCAAGTGCTGGTGTGCAGCACAATCTACGGTTTTACCTGTATTATTTTTATTTAAAATAGTATTATTTTTATTAGATTTAACAAGGTAAAATCTCATTGAACAGCAGAATTTAAACATGCAGAAAGTTACAGATAATAACAACAAAGACAATAAGTTGCTAAGTGACGCAGCAGATGGTTTGTTACACTGGGAACTCATCATGGAAAGTGTTTGGAAAAGGGAAGGCACTTTGAACAAATACCTGGCAGGTGATTGGATGAACCATCTGTCTATCACAGGCTCACTTCTGAGGTTGTACTGGGTAGTGGGTAGTGGGTAGTGTCCTCTAGAGAGAGAGTGGCGTCAGCGGAGGACCAAAATGCGAGACTCATTAGCCAATGAACAGCCAGGAATGGGTCTCGCGCTACTTTTGCATGCTAAAATAAAGCTGATAATGTACACTTTGATTCAAGAAAAAATAAACTTTCAGAGTACAACACAAACTGTCCATTTTGCGGCAACTCGACAGTGCTGCTTAATCCAGGACCTTTTACTTCCTGGAACTCTTGAGAGTAAAAAAACTGGTCCATTGGAGTGAATGGAGATGTGGCAACTCTTCTTACAGGGCTCTGGTACTGGGCTCTGGTACAGGGCTCTGGTACTGGGCTCTGGTACAGGGCTCTGGTACTGGGCTCTGGTACAGGGCTCTGGTACTGGGCTCTGGTACTGGGCTCTGGTACAGGGCTCTGGTACTGGGCTCTGGTACTGGGCTCTGGTACAGGGCTCTGGTACTGGGCTCTGGTACTGGGCTCTGGTACAGGGCTCTGGTACTGGGCTCTGGTACTGGGCTCTGGTACTGGGCTCTGGTACTGGGCTCTGGTACTGACCCTCCATAACTAACAATCACAACAACACGACTGTCCATCTTTTCACTCTCAACCATCAGCTATCTACAGCTATCTATCCCTCCCTCTCTCTCTCTCTCTCTCTCTGTGTTTCTGCCCTCCCTCTCTCTCTCTCTCTCTCTCTCCCTCTCTCTCTCTCTCTCTCTCTCGCTCCCTCGATCTCTCTCTCTCCCTCCCTCCCTCCCTCCCTCTCTCTCTCTCTCTCTCTCTCTCTCTCTCTCTCTCTCTCTCTCTGTCTCTCTGTCTGACTGGTATGACATGGCATGGGTGGTGCCTTCTCCTTCTCTTTGATGTGCCAAAGGGCGGTGCTCTCCTCCATAGCAGGGAATGGAAACAATGTGGAGCAACAGAAGGCCCTTGTGCTCCGCTCTTACCAGCCTCCCAACATCTCTAATAATCACAATCACATGTGTGTCAGTTGTAAATCTTCAAGGTAAAATCTCCAACCTGCCAAATCACTGGCTACAACTTTCTGACCTTGATTTTTGTCACTTTTATGGTGATTTCATCTGTTTTAAAGCACTTTGTAGCTGTTTTGAAAGCTGCTATATACTGTAGTAGTAGTAGCGGTGGACATTTCAAGCAAAAATAGTAAAATCACTGGGAGCTAGTGGACGATTCTTCGAAGATCACTCCCCCTCCCCACACCACAAACAAGGCTAGCCATACTGACGTTAGCATAGTTTTCAGACCTTAGTCGAGATGGCCCAGTAGACACAACACAAGCTGTTTCTCAAGGATCCTCAAACAGCTGAATTTCAAGGATGCTACGTCACCAAGGCCACCGAATTACTGTTCCAATCTTCACATTCTACAAAGCACTGTGTCCTCAGTAGAGAGGATGCATATGTGTATCTTCAGCGCACATAAAGTACCCACAATTCTTTGCGCACAAATTGGCGGGTCTTTGAAAAAGGGCGAGCATCGTAAATTAATTATCATCACTTGCCAGCAAACGTTTTAATGCCACATTGTTGATTAATAAGCTAGAAACTTCAGTAATGTTGGGCTAACTGAGCCGTCATGGCTAGGTTTGTTAACTGGCCTGCTAAGCTAACTAGCTAGCTATCTTTGTCAACTTCCTTTGTTGTGTTTTGGAAGTTACTTTTGGACGATGATGCAATCACGCACACTCACTAGCCTGTTCCAAAATGTTGGCTCTTTGAATGTGAGGAAGGACTCTTGCCTGCCCCCTGGAGGATTCTGTAGAATAATGATAGATGCTGATGTAGTCAATGATGATTAAAACCCAAAGAAAACACACTTGAGGCAGGAAAGAGCACAGCCGTGTGGGGTAAAAACTGTTTAGTAGCTTACAGTTCAGAGGAATATACTGTATGTATATATATATATATATATATATATATATATATATATAGGGCTGCCAACATTCCATCCCAGCAATACGGGATGGTCGGACCAACGGGGGGGGGGGGGGGGGGGGGGTTTGGGGCATTGATATTTAAAAAAAAATTACATTCAACTCTAAAAAATGTGTTATGTTATTCCTTGAGTGTTTATTTTCTGTTTTCATTACTAGCTGTTATTGCCATTTCCCTTGATAGGGAAACATTTCACATAATATTGAAAGGTTTGAAAATGCGTGATTTGAATCTGGTCTTTCAAATGTGACTTTGAAAATAATCACACACCAAAGAAGATGGCATAACTGCTGAACTGCTAAATTTATTCTATTTAGCAGCGAAGAATGGAGTAATGCTAGATGCACCTTTAGCCTGTGCAGCCCGCTTGTGCATGTCTGTGGCAGCATGTTGTTTTATGTCACTTTCTCCCCCGTGGCTGACTAAAAACTCTCTTCTACAGAGTGTGCAGAAGGCTCGTGACACTTCTCTACTCACCAGCTTAACCCACGTGTACCTTTCTTCACAAACTTTACTATATGAACACAGTCTTTTCTTTTTTTGGAGGGCCGGGGCTCGCATCGCCGTCTCCATCTCCTTCATGCTCACGTCGTGCGCTCATTTTTCCACATGAGTGATTGTGGCACACCACACGCTGTCAGATAATATAGCCGCGCCCACCTGAGAGTCTCACACACACACACACACACACACACACACACACACACACACACACACACACACACACACACGCACCCCCAGGGTCCTAGCGCCCTTCGTGTTATCTCATACAGCACACAAACACACAGGCAAGCAGACAGACAGGTCGCAATATATATGCCTCTTCCCTTAAAAACGGGACAAGTGGTGTCCCGTACGGGACACGTCTCTTTTGACCCAAATACGGGATGTCCCGGCTAATACGGGACTGTTGGCAACCCTATATATATATGCTGTTTCTGTAGATGAAACGTTTGTGTTTGGGGGTGGGGTTAGGGTAGGTGTGTGTGTGTGTGTGTGTGTGTGTGTGTGTGGGGTGGGGGGGGGGGGGGGGGGCAAAGGGTGTGTAGCAGCCTGAAGTGTTTTGGCAGAGCAAATGTTTTATTTATTTATTTTTCATGGTTGTTACTGCCGCCAGCATGGGTGAGGCGACTGGCAAGTTTGTCTTTGATCCTGATGTGACGTGACTCAAAGCTGACGACATGAACCTTCCACTCTGAAATAGGTTTGTCAAAAGTATCGATAGTATCATTAAGTATCAATACTGACATTTTCAAATGGATACAATGCTCATTTGCAACAGGTATCAATTATAAGTATCGATACTAAAAAATAACGGATACAATGCACTGTTTTATCGATACCGCAGTGCTCTCTTCATGAAAAATCAAACATATCATATTGATTTTTCCCTCCCTATCATTCTTGCTTCACGCAGCTAAAAGTGTTGTGATAGGCTGATGACGCGAGCAGGGCTAATCTGCTGTATTGTGATAGGCTGATGACGAGAGCAGGGCTAATCTGCTGTGTTGTGATAGGCTGATGGCTAGAGCAGGGGTAATCTGCTGTGTTGTGATAGGCTGATGACGAGAGCAGGGCTAATCTGCTTTGTTGTGATAGGCTGATGACGAGAGCAGGGCTATCTGCAGTGTTCTGCGTGGCTGATGACTAGGGATGTCACGATACTAGAATTTCTACTTCGATACAGATACCCAGGAAAATATCGATACTCGATCCCATTTCCGATACCACGGGAAGGGGGGGATGATGACACATCAAGAAGCATAAAAATAAAGTTAGACAGATGGACGCACAGATGCACACTTCTCCATAATCTAGGCCTGATCAAACTTTGAATTTAGACAGCAGATTAGCCTCTGCTGTAGCTCTATCAGAACACGTTTAGCTTGTTGAAGCAACAGATACCCACCAATGATAGGAAGGGAAAAATCTGTGATTTTTCATTAAAAGAAAGCACTGATGGTATCAAAACTGTTGCAAATGAGTATTGTATCCATTAAAAAAAAAATTGTACTTTCGATACTATTGATACCTGTTGCAAATGAGTATTGTATCCGATTCAAATTTTCAGGGTTGATACTTTTCGATACTTTTGACAACCCTACTGATGACTAGAGCAGGGCTAATCTGCTGTGTTGTGATAGGCTGATGACTAGAGCAGGGCTAATCTGCTGTGTTGTGATAGGCTGATGACTAGAGCAGGGCTAATCTGCTGGAGAACGCCAGGATTGGGGGGAAGTTTTTGTTTCCCCCCGTTTTGGGCGTGTTTTCTGAATGATGACGCGCTCCGCAGTGTCTCTATACATATTGTCACACGTATGTCTTAGTATTGTGTGTATAGAATATTGATATATTGCTCCATGCCTAATAAATGATCCCTTTTATAATTTAGTACTGTCTTGACATTTTAGCAAATAATATGCATGCAAGACTTGTCCTTTCCCAGCGAGGTTAATATGAACCCAAACAAGCACAATATTTCATGTATCATGCTAATGCTAACGGCACAGTAAAAAAATGATTTGCTTTGGGAATTGATGAAAGCGGATGTGATGTGAGATCAAAGTCACAATTCTGAGTTGTGTCTTCATAAACTTGCAGCAGCTTGTGTTGAATAGAGACGTCATCTCAGCTGTTGTCTCCACAGAGATCTAACGTCCAAAGCTTCTGTACTGTCATCATACCCTCAGCACAATGGCACCTCACATGTCCTACACTGATTCTCTCTCTCTCTTTCTCTCTCTCTCTCTCTCTCTCTCTCTCTCTCTCTCTCTCTCTCGCTCTCTCTTTAAACCTAAATATAGATTGAGGCATGGGACAACTGTCATGTCAATTAACTGCGGGTTTCCTTTTCTTACACGTTGCATCACCCAGCGTTCTCTCCTCTCCCACCTCTCTCTACACCTCTCTGTTTACCCCCCCCATCCCCCATCAGGTTAGAAGGAAGAGTCATTTCCTGCCGACCTCACACACTGCTGTTGACAGTGGCTGGACCCCCCAATTTCCAGAAATTACAAAGTGCATTACAAACTCCCGTAAAAGTGGAGTTTCCCTTTAAATAAAGGTTTTGGATGCATTTATTTATCTAGTATATTGTTAATATAGTCTATATGCTATCTTTATTCCAGTGTTGTTGTCATTAATAATAATAATACTAAGAGTAGGGCTTTTCATTATTGAAGAACAGACAACAGGATTACTGAACATACTTACACTTGTTGCTGTCTTGGCTGTATTTCTCCACTCTGGCAACAAAGCACTTTCTCCGATCAGATAACTGCCAATTGGTGAGTGGAAAGTTTCCATCACATGACATGGAAAAGAATATGCCACACAATTATGATGATTTAAAAACTAACATTGCATTTATTTCACATCACATAATTTTTACAAGCTAAAGAAAATAAATTATATTATATTGTATCGTGATGAAACACCCCTATCGCTATTTACACCCCTATCGCTGATGTGACAAAAGTGGCGTTGAGGTCTTAAAATATATCAAAAAAGGTCTTTAAAAAGGTATTGAATTTAACTTCAGGATTCCTGCATATCCCCTGTACCAAGCAACTGTACATAAGACTGTCCTGTACCAAGGTACTGTACATAAGACTGTCCTGTACCAAGCTACTGTACATAAGACTGTCCTGTACCAAGCTACTGTACATAAGACTGTCCTGTACCAAGCTACTGTACATAAGACTGTCCTGTACCAAGCTACTGTACATAAGACTGTCCTGTACCAAGCTACTGTACATAAGACTGTCCTGTACCAAGCTACTGTACATAAGACTGTCTGTACCAAGCTACTGTACATAAGACTGTCCTGTACCAAGCTACTGTACATAAGACTGTCCTGTACCACGCTACTGTACATAAGACTGTCCTGTACCAAGCTACTGTACATAAGACTGTCCTGTACCAAGTTACTGTACATAAGACTGTCTGTACCAAGCTACTGTACATAAGACTGTCCTGTACCAAGTTACTGTACATAAGACTGTCCTGTACCAAGCTACTGTACATAAGACTGTCCTGTGCCAAGCTACTGTACATAAGACTGTCTGTACCAAGCTACTGTACATAAGACTGTCCTGTACCAAGCTACTGTACATAAGACTGTCCTGTACCAAGCTACTGTACATAAGACTGTCCTGTACCAAGCTACTGTACATAGGACTGTCTGTACCAAGCTACTGTACATAAGACTGTCCTGTACCAAGCTACTGTACATGAGACTGTCCTGTACCAAGCTACTGTACATAAGACTGTCCTGTACCAAGTTACTGTACATAAGACTGTCCTGTACCAAGTTACTGTACATAAGACTGTCCTGTACCAAGCTACTGTACATAAGACTGTCCTGTACCAAGTTACTGTACATAAGACTGTCCTGTACCAAGCTACTGTACATAAGACTGTCCTGTACCAAGTTACTGTACATAAGACTGTCCTGTACCAAGCTACTGTACATGAGACTGTCCTGTACCAAGCTACTGTACATAAGACTGTCCTGTACCAAGTTACTGTACATAAGACTGTCCTGTACCAAGTTACTGTACATGAGACTGTCCTGTACCAAACTACTGTACATAAGACTGACCTGTACCAAGCTACTGTATATAAGACTGTCCTGTACCAAGCTACTGTACATAAGACTGTCTTGTACCAAGCTACTGTACATGAGACTGTCCTGTACCAAACTACTGTACATAAGACTGACCTGTACCAAGCTACTGTACATAAGACTGTCCTGTACCAAGCTACTGTACATAAGACTGTCCTGTACCAAGTTACTGTACATAAGACTGTCCTGTACCAAGCTACTGTACATAAGACTGTCCTGTACCAAGCTACTGTACATAAGACTGTCCTGTACCAAGCTACTGTACATAAGACTGTCCTGTACCAAGCTACTGTACATTAGGGCTGTCACTTTTCATTCGAAATTCGAATGCAACTTCGAATATGGGGGAAGGGGTTCGTTTTCGAAATGTAATTTGAATGTTCGAATTTATTTTTTATTTTTTATTATTAATATTTTTTTTATTTTTTTTATGAACCAAAATTAACCAACTGCTGCTTGCTGGTAATGTTAATCCCATGTCAGAAAAAGTCTCCAGATTTGTCGCGTTAGTCTCTTCTGAGAAAGATTGTCTCCAGGGTCTGAAAAGTTGTCTCGAGTTGGATGCAGCCAAGTTTGTGAGGCAGTGTTGTGACTGTGAGCGTCCAAGCTAACACGTCGGGCTGATGCCCGGTGGCCTGCAGTGGGTTGCACCAGCTGTGCGTAAGTTGAAACGTAAGCTAGTTTGAACGTAAAGTCTCACTAAGTCCGAGTTTACGCACTACTAAAAATATTTGGGTTGCACCAAGTGAAATAGTTACAACGTAGGCATAAGTTAGAACTTAAAATTTACACCTACGTCTTACTAGGTGTAAAGTCCTCCGTAAAATAGCAGTTGGCACGGATTGCAACTTGGCACCGTGGCGCATCGTTGTTTTGCGTCCGCAACGCGCTCTCCGTGATAAATTACACCCTTTGATATTTATGACTCACGCTTTTGTTCCCCACAAGCTGCAGCACTGCATACTAGGGGTGTCACGATACACTCAGTTCACGATACGATACGTATCACGATACTGGGTTCACGATAACGATACGATACGATACGATTTTAACAATATTTTTTTAAACTTGAATAATGACAATATATGACTGGAAAAGTAGTATTTTATTTGAAATGCACAAATACAAAACATGCTGTTGTGGGAAATTGTTATTACAATAACAACTAGAAAAAACATGAGATTGGAGATAAGGCTTATCTTGAAATAGAATGAGTTACACCGTCACTTAGATTTACTTTGAACTAAAAGGTTTCTCAGCAGTATAAATTCTCATTATGCATCTTCAGTTTTTCTTCAAACTCAAACAACAAGACTTTTCTTAGTCTATTTTTTATGCATCTTCAGTTTTTCCTGTCAAGTAAACAGTTTTGCCAGAAACTCAATTGAATGGTTTCTCTCCTGTATAACTTCTCATGTGTCTCTTCAGAGACTTGTTCAACTGAACTACTTTCCACACATTGAACTTCAACAAACAAAGACGTTTCTTTGTCTATTTTTGAATTTTTTTTTTTTTTTTTTTTCACGATATGAGATTTCATCTCAACGATACATATCGTGACGTTTTACTATCACGAAATTTCGTGGGACGATATATTGTGACACCCCTACTGCATACAAATTAAAATAACCGCAACAATTTAGTGAGGCAGGATGGTGGTATAGCCTACAATACTGATGAAGAGCTCACAGATAAACGTTAACAGTAATATGAACCTAAACGAACGTTACTCAATAACGTTCTCATTTGATTAGTGTTGATGAAATATGAAAGCACTAATTTGCGGTGGGCAACATGTCCTGTTTTCACTCCACTTAAACAACCGTAAATAAACACCGTTTCCACCATGCTTTTCACTGATGGGTCACAGATACTGTACACGTCATTGTCTGCGACACTATTTTGGTTAGTATGGACTTTAGGGTCTACTAGTTAAGATGTACCTTACGTCTCCGTGGTGCAACCAAACAAAGACACAACTTTAGTGTCAAACTAACTAGTTTGAACCAGAGCCATATAATAGAATAGAAGAGTTCCGACATCTCCATTCACTCCAATGGACCAGTTTTTTTCCAGGAAGTAGAAAGTGGAACTCTTGAGTAAAAAAAGCAGCACTGTTGAGTTGCAGCAAAATAGACAGTGTTGTACTTTGAAAGGGTTTTTCATCCCTTGAAATGAATCAAATTGTACATTATCGGCTTTATTTTAGCATGCAAAAGTAGCGCGAGACCCATTCCTGGCTGTTCATTGGCTAATGAATCTCGCATTTTGGTCCTCCGCTGACGCCACTCTCTCTCTAGAGGACACTAGTTTGAACGTAGCAGTTAGTGTGGACTTTACACCCTAACTTAAGACAGAACTTACGTTCAGCTGGTGCAACAGGCTGCTGGACTGATTTTTTTTTTTTTTTTTTTTTTTTTTTTTTTTTTTTTTAATTAACAAAAAAACTTTGAATATATTCGAACGAATTTTGGGCAATTAAAGTTCGTTCGAATTTTATTTTGGGAAAAAGTGACAGCCCTACTGTACATAAGACTGTCCTGTACCAAGCTACTGTACATAAGACTGTCCTGTACCAAGCTACTGTACATAAGACTGTCTGTACCAAGCTACTGTACATAAGACTGTCCTGTACCAAGCTACTGTACATAAGACTGTCCTGTACCAAGCTACTGTACATAAGACTGTCCTGTACCAAGCTACTGTACATAAGACTGTCTGTACCAAGCTACTGTATAAAAGACTGTCCTGTACCAAGCTACTGTATATAAGACTGTCCTGTACCAAGCTACTGTACATAAGACTGTCCTGTACCAAGCTACTGTACATAAGACTGTCCTGTACCAAGCTACTGTACATAAGACTGTCTGTACCAAGCTACTGTACATAAGACTGTCCTGTACCAAGCTACTGTACATAAGCCTGTCCTGTACCAAGTTACTGTACATAAGACTGTCCTGTACCAAGTTACTGTACATAAGACTGTCATGTACCAAGTTACTGTACATAAGACTGTCCTGTACCAAGCTACTGTACATAAGACTGTCCTGTACCAAGTTACTGTACATAAGACTGTCTGTACCAAGCTACTGTACATAAGACTGTCTGTACCAAGCTACTGTACATAAGACTGTCCTGTACCAAGCTACTGTACATAAGACTGTCCTGTACCAAACTACTGTACATAAGGCTGTCCTGTACCAAGTTACTGTACATAAGACTGTCCTGTACCAAGCTACTGTATATAAGACTGTCCTGTACCAAGCTACTGTACATAAGACTGTCCTGTACCAAGCTACTGTACATAAGACTGTCCTGTACCAAGCTACTGTACATAAGACTGTCCTGTACCAAGCTACTGTACATAAGACTGTCCTGTACCAAGTTACTGTACATAAGACTGTCTGTACCAAGCTACTGTACATAAGACTGTCCTGTACCAAGCTACTGTACATAAGACTGTCCTGTACCAAGCTACTGTACATAAGACTGTCCTGTACCAAGCTACTGTACATAAGACTGTCCTGTACCAAGTTACTGTACATAAGACTGTCTGTACCAAGCTACTGTACATAAGACTGTCCTGTACCAAGCTACTGTACATAAGACTGTCCTGTACCAAGCTACTGTACATAAGACTGTCCTGTACCAAGCTACTGTACATAAGACTGTCCTGTACCAAGCTACTGTACATAAGACTGTCTGTACCAAGTTACTGTACATAAGACTGTCTGTACCAAGCTACTGTACATAAGACTGTCCTTGACAGATTGCACAGTTTAAAAATGTCAACCCTAGGATGACTTTCACTCATCCCTACTGTAGCATTACACACACACACACACACACACACACACACACACACACACACACACACACACACACACACACACACACACACTGGCGTGGCATTCCTTGGTTTGGAGGCGGGGCTGAAGGAGTGGTCAGGATTCAAACAGCTCTTGATGGTTTGACTGACTCCCTCCCACTGACCAGTGATCAGGATCATAGTCTCAGTTATGTATGGTAATAATTGGTAATCCAAGTTGTGACCAGGTTAACTTTACTCAAGTCCCAGGTCTCAGTCTTAAGCCTGTCAGTCTAAATGTAGATTACCAAGTCAAATCCAAGTCTGTCATTAATGTCACTGTCAAGCTTAAATGTAGAACTTCAAGTAATATAGGAAATATCTGAAAGAAAACTAGAGTTCCATGACTTTTCTGTGCAATATGTTTTTTATAGGATCAAACTTGGTAAGAACCCCGTGAGTTTGAGTTCTATAATCATTCAATTCAATCATTCCAAATCTTACAAATTCAGAAAACAGAATTTAAATTCAGTCGTCTGCTGGAACAAATCTGCTCATTTTCAATCAAAGTCATTTCCACAAACACAAGATCTCAAGTCAAGACTTTAGAAACCTTTTCAAGTCAAGTCAAGTCCCAAGTCACCAGAACCGTAGGTCATGTTCTGCCCCCAAGGCCAGTGGGATCCATAATAACGGGGAGTCGACTGAGTGACTGAATGTAAGCGCTGCAGGCGAGTGATCTGTCGGAGCGGTGCGAGAGTGCAGTCCGCACTCCGCACGGCTAAATAATGTATTTTACGGGACAAATCTGAAACCTACTGGTCACATTTCAATAACAGTCCTTGTACAAACACAATATGAGGCTATTTACACCTGGCATTAACATGTGTTTTCTGCTATCAGATTGCAATCTGATGGCAGAAATGGGTGTCCTCTCAAATCAATCCGCATAAAGTTGCTGTATCCAGATTGAGAGGACACATTGCATTTACACTTGTGTTCAATGTGTACACAATGCATCCCTGACCACCTCCGGAGGTGGTTTGGTTGATCAGATTGCAATCCTTCTTCAATGCGTTTTGGGGGTGTTTACACCTGTACTTTCAAGTGATAAAACACAATCTGATTGCAATCTAATGACAGAAAACACATGTTAACGCCAGGTGTAAATGGCCTCTCATAATATAATATAATATAATATAATATAACAGTAATATACAGCAATATATAGCGCTGTGGAGTGCGTACTCACTGGCTGGCTTACTGCGCGAGCAGAGGAGCAGAGGACCGGGCGGTGGGCTGCCTCTGTGTGGACAGTCGTTTCCAAGCCGAGGCAGAGTGCTGGCTGCCCGCCTTGAGGCGTCCCACAAGCCACAGTAAATAACGATATTCCTGGAATGCAAGTTAACGAGCCAATTACATGTCCTTTTGCTTTCTATGAAGACATTACCGTTCATTTCATTCTGTATGTTACATACTTATTGGCCAAGTATATTAACATTTAGGGGACATTCACACCAAAAGCGTTTTTGGAGCTGCCATCATCTTTCTGCAATTCATTCTCTATGTAAGGACGCGCTAAACGTGCTCCTCTTTCAAGGAAGGAACGCACGTGGCGTTTAGCGCTGGTGGCGTCTTTTGTTTTTGGCGGAGCGCTCTGGGCGTTTTTAAGCTGAAAAAAGTTGAAACATTTGGAGGAAAAGCGTGCTGCTCGTCTTTTCACTCCTCCTACATGTTCTCCTCCCAGAGGGATCCTCAACCTCCGCTGCTGCCAGAATTGGCAATAATCTGGCTTTCATGTTGTCAGTGAACAACATGAAACAGACAAAACCAGCTGGCTACCGTCCGTGTGGTCGTTGTGTCCTAAACTGTACTGCAGGGGAAAACTAAACCAAGCGCAAAAAAAACCTGCTCCGTGCGCTGTGTTTTGTGCACAATGGAAGCGCTCTCAACATGATTTCCATAGCGTTCTAACTGAAAAAAGCACGTTGTGTGTGAATGCCGCCTCAGGGGTGAGAAAAGTCTGCCCATGTGGGCAGCGATGTTGCCTGCTCAATTTTCTCCTAGCCATGAAGATTGATTGACAGCTGTCATGTCATGATAGTATTGGTTGAAATAGGGTAGAAATGTCATGGTACTACCTGACGTCAGCATATCATTATGAATGAACTCAGCATGGTTGACTTTTGATGTGAAAAAGCAAATACATTTGATTTTTGTGTGTGTATATGCACTATGCATTGTTAAATAGGTGCACACTGACTGTATCACCAGGGGTGTGATCTAAAATAGAAAAACAAGTCATTTTAATTTCAGGTCCACTTTAAGGAATTGTGTTAACTTCTTATAAGTGAATTAATGGTGAATTTAACAATTTGTCCATTTTCTGTGGACCCTGGACGTCCCTCAAGGGCCCCTAACAGTCCCCGGACCCCATGTTGAGAACCACTGCTTTAGACCTAGTCTGAGCTCCATACATAGAAACCTGTCTTGGCTGTTAGAGTTTCTGGTGGTATTATCTCTCTCTCCCTCACTGGGAAAAATGCCAAACCATCTTCCCCTAAAAAGGAGAGAAATGTTCCCTGTTTGTTGAGGGAAATGAATCAGTTTCCTTCTTTTGTTACGGCCGTTTCCAAAGCAGCTTCAGCTGTAGAGCATTTGATATCATGGAGTGAAAATCCAACATCATGTTTTGTTCTCACACCTCTAATTCTTGCACACTGTTTTTGTAGGTTATTTCTAAGTCTCTCCTGTCTTAGCTCAGTCAGGACTGTTTCCTCTGGGCTCATATTTCAGAGTCTCCAGTTGCACTTTTGTCTCTATCTTCAGGTCGCCAGTTTCACACAGTATTCAGTTCATATGTCTGTCGAGGGCTTTGTTTCACACAGTATTCAGTTCATATGTCTGTCGAGGGCTTTGTTTCACACAGTATTCAGTTCATATGTCTGTCGAGGGCTTTGTTTCACACAGTATTCAGTTCATATGTCTGTCGAGGGCTTTGTTTCACACAGTATTCAGTTCATATGTCTGTCGAGGGCTTTGTTTCACACAGTATTCAGTTCATATGTCTGTCGAGGGCTTTGTTTCACACAGTATTCAGTTCATGTCTGTAGAGGGCTTTGTTTCACACAGTATTCAGTTCATATGTCTGTCGAGGGCTTTGTTTCACACAGTATTCAGTTCATATGTCTGTCGAGGGCTTTGTTTCACACAGTATTCAGTTCATATGTCTGTCGAGGGCTTTGTTTCACACAGTATTCAGTTCATATGTCTGTCGAGGGCTTTGTTTCACACAGTATTCAGTTCATGTCTGTAGAGGGCTTTGTTTCACACAGTATTCAGTTCATATGTCTGTCGAGGGCTTTGTTTCACACAGTATTCAGTTCATGTCTGTCGAGGGCTTTGTTTCACACAGTATTCAGTTCATATGTCTGTCGAGGGCTTTGTTTCACACAGTATTCAGTTCATATGTCTGTCGAGGGCTTTGTTTCACACAGTATTCAGTTCATGTCTGTAGAGGGCTTTGTTTCACACAGTATTCAGTTCATATGTCTATCGAGGGCTTTGTTTCACACAGTATTCAGTTCATATGTCTGTAGAGGGCTTTGTTTCACACAGTATTCAGTTCATATGTCTGTCGAGGGCTTTGTTTCACACAGTATTTAGTTCATATGTCTGTCGAGGGCTTTGTTTCACACAGTATTTAGTTCATATGTCTGTCGAGGGCTTTGTTTCACACAGTATTTAGTTCATATGTCTGTCGAGGGCTTTGTTTCACACAGTATTCAGTTCATATGTCTGTCGAGGGCTTTGTTTCACACAGTATTCAGGTCATATGTCGGTCGAGGGCTTTGTTTCACACAGTATTTAGTTCATATGTCTGTCGAGGGCTTTGTTTCACACAGTATTCAGTTCATATGTCTGTCGAGGGCTTTGTTTCACACAGTATTCAGTTCATATGTCTGTCGAGGGCTTTGTTTCACACAGTATTCGGTTCATATGTCTGTCGAGGGCTTTGTTTCACACAGTATTCAGTTCATATGTCTGTCGAGGGCTTTGTTTCACACAGTATTCAGTTCATGTCTGTCGAGGGCTTTGTTTCACACAGTATTCAGTTCATATGTCTGTCGAGGGCTTTGTTTCACACAGTATTCACTATTCAGTTCATATGTCTGTCGAGGGCTTTGTTTCACACAGTATTTAGTTCATATGTCTGTCGAGGGCTTTGTTTCACACAGTATTTAGTTCATATGTCTGTCGAGGGCTTTGTTTCACACAGTATTTAGTTCATATGTCTGTCGAGGGCTTTGTTTCACACAGTATTCAGGTCATATGTCGGTCGAGGGCTTTGTTTCACACAGTATTTAGTTCATATGTCTGTCGAGGGCTTTGTTTCACACAGTATTCAGTTCATATGTCTGTCGAGGGCTTTGTTTCACACAGTATTCAGTTCATATGTCTGTCGAGGGCTTTGTTTCACACAGTATTCAGTTCATATGTCTGTCGAGGGCTTTGTTTCACACAGTATTCAGTTCATATGTCTGTCGAGGGCTTTGTTTCACACAGTATTCAGTTCATATGTCTGTCGAGGGCTTTGTTTCACACAGTATTCAGGTCATATGTCTGTCGAGGGCTTTGTTTCACACAGTATTCAGTTCATATGTCTGTCGAGGGCTTTGTTTCACACAGTATTCAGTTCATATGTCTGTCGAGGGCTTTGTTTCACACAGTATTCAGTTCATATGTCTGTCGAGGGCTTTGTTTCACACAGTATTCAGTTCATATGTCTGTCGAGGGCTTTGTTTCACACAGTATTCAGTTCATATGTCTGTCGAGGGCTTTGTTTCACACAGTATTCAGTTCATATGTCTGTCGAGGGCTTTGTTTCACACAGTATTCAGTTCATATGTCTGTCGAGGGCTTTGTTTCACACAGTATTCAGTTCATATGTCATATGAGGGCTTTGTTTCACACAGTATTCAGTTCATATGTCTGTCGAGGGCTTTGTTTCACACAGTATTCAGTTCATATGTCTGTCGAGGGCTTTGTTTCACACAGTATTCAGTTTATATGTCTGTCGAGGGCTTTGTTTCACACAGTATTCAGTTCATATGTCTGTCGAGGGCTTTGTTTCACACAGTATTCAGGTCATATGTCTGTCGAGGGCTTTGTTTCACACAGTATTCAGTTCATATGTCTGTCGAGGGCTTTGTTTCACACAGTATTCAGTTTATATGTCTGTCGAGGGCTTTGTTTCACACAGTATTCAGTTCATATGTCTGTCGAGGGCTTTGTTTCACACAGTATTCAGTTCATATGTCTGTCGAGGGCTTTGTTTCACACAGTATTCAGGTCATATGTCTGTCGAGGGCTTTGTTTCACACAGTATTCAGTTCATATGTCTGTCGAGGGCTTTGTTTCACACAGTATTCAGTTCAGATGTCTGTCGAGGGCTTTGTTTCACACAGTATTCAGTTCATATGTCTGTCGAGGGCTTTGTTTCACACAGTATTCAGTTCATATGTCTGTCGAGGGCTTTGTTTCACACAGTATTCAGTTCATATGTCTGTCGAGGGCTTTGTTTCACACAGTATTCAGTTCATATGTCTGTCGAGGGCTTTGTTTCACACAGTATTCAGTTCATATGTCTGTCGAGGGCTTTGTTTCACACAGTATTCAGTTCATATGTCTGTCGAGGGCTTTGTTTCACACAGTATTCAGTTCATATGTCTGTCGAGGGCTTTGTTTCACACAGTATTCAGTTCATATGTCTGTCGAGGGCTTTGTTTCACACAGTATTCAGTTCATATGTCTGTCGAGGGCTTTGTTTCACACAGTATTCAGTTCATATGTCTGTCGAGGGCTTTGTTTCACACAGTATTCAGTTCATATGTCTGTCGAGGGCTTTGTTTCACACAGTATTCAGTTCATATGTCTGTCGAGGGCTTTGTTTCACACAGTATTCAGTTCATATGTCATATGAGGGCTTTGTTTCACACAGTATTCAGTTCATATGTCTGTCGAGGGCTTTGTTTCACACAGTATTCAGTTCATATGTCTGTCGAGGGCTTTGTTTCACACAGTATTCAGTTCATGTCTGTCGAGGGCTTTGTTTCACACAGTATTCAGTTCATATGTCTGTCGAGGGCTTTGTTTCACACAGTATTCACTATTCAGTTCATATGTCTGTCGAGGGCTTTGTTTCACACAGTATTTAGTTCATATGTCTGTCGAGGGCTTTGTTTCACACAGTATTTAGTTCATATGTCTGTCGAGGGCTTTGTTTCACACAGTATTTAGTTCATATGTCTGTCGAGGGCTTTGTTTCACACAGTATTCAGGTCATATGTCGGTCGAGGGCTTTGTTTCACACAGTATTTAGTTCATATGTCTGTCGAGGGCTTTGTTTCACACAGTATTCAGTTCATATGTCTGTCGAGGGCTTTGTTTCACACAGTATTCAGTTCATATGTCTGTCGAGGGCTTTGTTTCACACAGTATTCAGTTCATATGTCTGTCGAGGGCTTTGTTTCACACAGTATTCAGTTCATATGTCTGTCGAGGGCTTTGTTTCACACAGTATTCAGTTCATATGTCTGTCGAGGGCTTTGTTTCACACAGTATTCAGGTCATATGTCTGTCGAGGGCTTTGTTTCACACAGTATTCAGTTCATATGTCTGTCGAGGGCTTTGTTTCACACAGTATTCAGTTCATATGTCTGTCGAGGGCTTTGTTTCACACAGTATTCAGTTCATATGTCTGTCGAGGGCTTTGTTTCACACAGTATTCAGTTCATATGTCTGTCGAGGGCTTTGTTTCACACAGTATTCAGTTCATATGTCTGTCGAGGGCTTTGTTTCACACAGTATTCAGTTCATATGTCTGTCGAGGGCTTTGTTTCACACAGTATTCAGTTCATATGTCTGTCGAGGGCTTTGTTTCACACAGTATTCAGTTCATATGTCATATGAGGGCTTTGTTTCACACAGTATTCAGTTCATATGTCTGTCGAGGGCTTTGTTTCACACAGTATTCAGTTCATATGTCTGTCGAGGGCTTTGTTTCACACAGTATTCAGTTTATATGTCTGTCGAGGGCTTTGTTTCACACAGTATTCAGTTCATATGTCTGTCGAGGGCTTTGTTTCACACAGTATTCAGGTCATATGTCTGTCGAGGGCTTTGTTTCACACAGTATTCAGTTCATATGTCTGTCGAGGGCTTTGTTTCACACAGTATTCAGTTTATATGTCTGTCGAGGGCTTTGTTTCACACAGTATTCAGTTCATATGTCTGTCGAGGGCTTTGTTTCACACAGTATTCAGTTCATATGTCTGTCGAGGGCTTTGTTTCACACAGTATTCAGGTCATATGTCTGTCGAGGGCTTTGTTTCACACAGTATTCAGTTCATATGTCTGTCGAGGGCTTTGTTTCACACAGTATTCAGTTCAGATGTCTGTCGAGGGCTTTGTTTCACACAGTATTCAGTTCATATGTCTGTCGAGGGCTTTGTTTCACACAGTATTCAGTTCATATGTCTGTCGAGGGCTTTGTTTCACACAGTATTCAGTTCATATGTCTGTCGAGGGCTTTGTTTCACACAGTATTCAGTTCATATGTCTGTCGAGGGCTTTGTTTCACACAGTATTCAGTTCATATGTCTGTCGAGGGCTTTGTTTCACACAGTATTCAGTTCATATGTCTGTCGAGGGCTTTGTTTCACACAGTATTCAGTTCATATGTCTGTCGAGGGCTTTGTTTCACACAGTATTCAGTTCATATGTCTGTCGAGGGCTTTGTTTCACACAGTATTCAGTTCATATGTCTGTCGAGGGCTTTGTTTCACACAGTATTCAGTTCATATGTCTGTCGAGGGCTTTGTTTCACACAGTATTCAGTTCATATGTCATATGAGGGCTTTGTTTCACACAGTATTCAGTTCATATGTCTGTCGAGGGCTTTGTTTCACACAGTATTCAGTTCATATGTCTGTCGAGGGCTTTGTTTCACACAGTATTCAGTTCATATGTCTGTCGAGGGCTTTGTTTCACACAGTATTCAGTTCATATGTCATATGAGGGCTTTGTTTCACACAGTATTCAGTTCATATGTCTGTCGAGGGCTTTGTTTCACACAGTATTCAGTTCATATGTCTGTCGAGGGCTTTGTTTCACACAGTATTCAGTTCATATGTCTGTCGAGGGCTTTGTTTCACACAGTATTCAGTTCATATGTCATATGAGGGCTTTGTTTCACACAGTATTCAGTTCATATGTCTGTCGAGGGCTTTGTTTCACACAGTATTCAGTTCATATGTCTGTCGAGGGCTTTGTTTCACACAGTATTCAGTTCATATGTCATATGAGGGCTTTGTTTCACACAGTATTCAGTTCATATGTCTGTCGAGGGCTTTGTTTCACACAGTATTCAGTTCATATGTCTGTCGAGGGCTTTGTTTCACACAGTATTCAGTTCATATGTCTGTCGAGGGCTTTGTTTCACACAGTATTCAGTTCATATGTCTGTCGAGGGCTTTGTTTCACACAGTATTCAGTTCATATGTCTGTCGAGGGCTTTGTTTCACACAGTATTCAGTTCATATGTCTGTCGAGGGCTTTGTTTCACACAGTATTCAGTTCATATGTCTGTCGAGGGCTTTGTTTCACACAGTATTCAGTTCATATGTCTGTCGAGGGCTTTGTTTCACACAGTATTCAGTTTATATGTCTGTCGAGGGCTTTGTTTCACACAGTATTCAGTTGATATGTCTGTCGAGGGCTTTGTTTCACACAGTATTCAGTTCATATGTCTGTCGAGGGCTTTGTTTCACACAGTATTCAGTTCATATGTCTGTCGAGGGCTTTGTTTCACACAGTATTTAGTTCATATGTCTGTCGAGGGCTTTGTTTCACACAGTATTCAGTTCATATGTCTGTCGAGGGCTTTGTTTCACACAGTATTCAGGTCATGTCATATGAGGGCTTTGGGGCGTTAGTGTGATTTTGGGCCAATATGAATATTATATATCAATTGAAAGGTCATCTCCGTGACATTTTTCTGTGCCAAAAGGACACAACTGAAATCATGACCCAATAAGCAGTGTTGGGGGGTAACTCATTACAAAAGTAACATATTACATGTAATATATTACTTTTAGCAGTAACTCAGTAATATAACTTATTACTTATAGGATGTCAGTAATATTATACCAGTTACTTTGTCAAGTAACTCAAGTCACAAATTGAGTTAATAAAAAAAAATCAAAGCACATATTTAAAAAAGACACAATCATTTCCTAATCAAACTGTGTGTTTTTATGCAAATAACCACTATAGATGACAATAACAAAGGAAAACAATAACATTTAGAATTTTGGACGGTTTACACTGACTTCAAGGCGGTTGAAATTATTTTTCGGGATGGTTCCGGGGCGGCGATGTCATTCTGCTGCTGCTGTTGTTTTGGTAAAAGTAATGCAAAAGTAGTGTAATAAGTAACAAGTTACTCTACACAGGGTGGCTTTAGCTCAGGAGGTAGAGCTGGTCGGCCAATGACGCAAGGGTTGGCGGTTCGATCCCCGCTCCCTCCCAGCTGCTGTCATTGTGTCCTTGGGCAAGACACTTAACCCTCCTTGCTCCCGATGGTGTGTAGGCACCCTGCGTGGCAGCCTGCTGCCATCGGTGTATGAATGGGTGAATGTAGACTATCTACTGATTGTAAAGCGCTTTGGATAAAAGCGCTATATAAATGCAGGCCATTTACCATTTACCATTTACACAGACAGTAATATTGTTAAGTAACTTATTACTTTCAAATGAAAGTAACTAGTAATATGTAGTATATTACATTTTAAGTAACTTGCCCAACATTGCCCATAAGTAGGGTTTTGTGTGCTGCCAAAAAAGGGCATAACTGCACTTACGCCCTTTAGACGCCTACTGTAGCAAACCCCCACTTTTGACACTGAACAAGCCTTGTGGAGACAAGAGAGGATTCTAACACCACAGTGCACTGAGTGCAGAGTTCAGCTAAAACTGGTTGTAAATGACATATATTCAAGTCAACTTGGTATCTCGGGGCTTCTGGAGACTTTCTCGAGATTACTCCAGGTGAGCAGTGTGGAAGCATTTTCTGTTGTTCTGACGTTTTCGATGAACACTACCTACATTCAACTGTCGATAACTGACAAACGGCTGAAGTTAGAATAAACCTTTTTTCTATGAAAGTCGAGGCTCTCTTCTTTCTTTTGGGATATTCAGTGTTTACATATTTATAGAAGAAAATATTCTGTGGGTCTTGGAAAATTAGTGAAAATGATCAAAAACCCTGGCGGTGGCTGGCGACTTTTCGTTTGAACCTCTGGTGTGGAATGAGTTAAATTGTTCAAAGTAGTTGCTTGTGGTTGTTTGTCTCTGTCTTGTCTCATGTAGGCTTTTGTGTTTGTGTCTGTGAGAGTCTTTCTTGCACTTTTCCTTCAATCTTGGAGCGTCTTTGTCCTTTGTGTCTTTATACCAGGATGAATAGAACATTTCCAGTCTTCCTCTCTGTCTTTTCTCTCTGTGCCTCCCTGGTTCTTCTGATAGATGCTGTTGTTGACCCTGAAAGGAGAGACAGTTACATTCTGCTCGTGTTCGTTTACTGGACAGATGAAGCATTCTTCCTTCCTGTTGTTCTGCGCGCCGCCTTGCTCAGCAACACAGCCAGGTGTCACCATGAAGCACAATCTGCAAAATGCAAACTCAAGCTGTTCTTCTATGCTGAGTGAGATGTGCCTGTGCACGGTGGAGGTGAGGGCCCTGTGTGGCATTTTGACTGGATCAATAGCTGGATGGAAACATTCAGTATCACGGATATCTGTGGCAAAGACCTGTTGACATTCCTAGTAGTCCTTAATTGTACTATTACTTACAGTGTATGTTTACATGCACACAATATTCCACTATTATTCGGAAAATGCCAATATTCTGAATTTGATAAGGGTCATGTAGCAGGTATATTCCCGTTTAAGACGTGGGATATTCCAGTATTATTCGGGTTTGAGGAGGATTCTTTGATCATGTATGCAGCGCATTCGGAATATGTCTCAATCATGGTTTTCACTGCAGTTTGCGACGCATGTTGCCTGTTTGCTTTCAGCTGATGTGTGCTAGAAGCACTAGAAGAAGCGATATAATCATATAATCCATCATCTCTGGCATGCGAAAAGAAAAGCCCACATTTCTGATCGGGAGGAGAACATGTTTTTATCATGTTTCTGGATATGCGCAAATATCGCAACGCCAAACCTTTTCAGCAGCAGGCTCCTGAAATGGACCAGATGATGCTGGTAAGAATAGAGTCAGGGCTGCTCTGCTTATTCTGAACAGAAAAAACTCTGCTGTTTCTACCTACATCTCTCTCTCTCCCCCCATCCCTGACGTGTCGGGGAGGGCGAGCTACGGCTGCATGTAGGAATAGTGGAATATTCATTTAGTCGGAATATTGTCTTTTTCAGAATATGGGCAAAAACCGGAACATTGTGTGCATGTAAACGTAGTCACTGATGTTGAACTTTGGTAACGTCTTGGGTTGTGTGTCTTCCTCCATGATAAACCCAACCTAAATCATTGGTTCAATGTTATCTGTTTCTCCAGTCGAGGAAACTGGAGAATTGATGGTTTTTCTGTCTCTCTCCATTATCTGCCATTATCTGGAGGAACAGACTGAAAATCATACACATTCTGACCCCTCGGCACAATATACAGACCAAAGCGGGAGCCTTTCTCATCACATTTGGAGGTGCAGGGTAGTCCAGCCTTTCTCATCACATTTGGAGGTGCAGGGTAGTCCAGCCTTTCTCATCATATTTGGAGGTGCAGGGTAGTCCAGTCTTTCTCATCATATTTGGAGCTGCAGGGTAGTCCAGCCTTTCTCATCATATTTGGAGCTGCAGGGTAGTCCAGCCTTTCTCATTACATTTAGAGGTGCAGGGTAGTCCAGCCTTTCTCATCATATTTGTAGGTGCAGGGTAGTCCAGTCTTTCTCATCATATTTGTAGGTGCAGGGTAGTCCAGCCTGTCTCATCATATTTGGAGGTGCAGGCCAGGGTAGTCCAGCCTTTCTCATCATATTTGTAGGTGCAGGGTAGTCCAGCCTTTCTCATCATATTTGGAGCTGCAGGGTAGTCCAGCCTGTCTCATCATATTTGTAGGTGCACAGGGTAGTCCATCCTGTATCATCATATTTGGAGCTGCAGGGTAGTCCAGCCTTTCTCATCACATTTGGAGCTGCAGGGTGGTCCAGCCTTTCCTCATTATATTTGGAGGTGCACAGGGTAGTCCAGCCTTTCTCATCATATTTGGAGCTGCAGGGTAGTCCAGCCTTTCTCATCATATTTGGAGGTGCAGGGTAGTCCAGCCTTTCTCATCATATTTGGAGCTGCAGGGTGGTCCAGCCTTTCTCATCATATTTGGAGCTGCAGGGTAGTCCAGCCTTTCTCATCATATTTGGAGCTGCAGGGTGGTCCAGCCTTTCCTCATTATATTTGGAGGTGCACAGGGTAGTCCAGCCTTTCTCATCATATTTGGAGCTGCAGGGTAGTCCAGCCCAAATCCTACCATGTGTTAAAGTGACACCACCGGTCAACGTCAGTTCATTTGAAAATGTTGCCGCATTGGTTAACTTCAGGCAACTAAAACAATTGGGTTCAGGCAACTACAACAACTTCGGTTTAGGTAACTAAAACAACTTGGTTGTCTTTGGGCAACTAAAACAAAATGGGTTAAGATTATAGTTTGATTAGGGTTAAAAACAACTGGACATGCCGGGAATCGAACACAGCTTATATCAATTGGCAAATTGGTTCTAATCTGTATCTCATTCTAAATGGCTTTAAAAAGGTCTTAACGTGTTAGATGAACCCTGCCTGTATAAACATGCACAGCAGCAGTTGTTCTGATGTTGGACATTACAGTTTGTATTTTGACTGCGTACTTGGCTTCAGTCCGCTTGACTTCTTCGTCCTCCAGACTCTGAGCGCTGCTTAAGTCGCTCTCCTTTCATCCCAGCTGTCTCAGTGAGACATCATGAGAATAATGTGTGTGACTCCTCTACTGCTGCAGCTATTTCTGGACCTTCATCAGCAGGCCTGTACAGTGCATGTTCTGGGATGTACAGTCAAATAAGAACACAGATTTGGGTGGTCTAACCCAGTGGTCCCCCACCACCGTGCCGCGGACCAGTACCGGGCCGCAACGCATTTGGTACTGGGCCGCGAGCCGGTCCAATTTTTTTTTTTTTTTTATAAACATAGGCTATAATATTATAGGCTGTGTGTGGTAGTTGAAACATAGTTTCAAGTTGATGTTTATTTATGTTTGTAGTTAAAACAAAAACATAAATACTGTATAGACTACAGTACATACAGTACAACACAAAAGGCTGTTATTTACCCTTTGTCGCCACCTAGTGAGTAAATATATATGTAACTAAAACCATTAAAATTGACAACCGGTCCGCAACTTTTTTTTCCATGTATCTACTGGTCCTTGGCACAAAAAAGGTTGGGAACCCCTGGTCTAACCTAACCAAAAACGTCCCCCTTGTAAAATAAATAAATAAATAAATATAAATAATAAATATGACATTGTTTCCCCTACCATTCTACAGGCCTTGCGGGCCCGCCAGGCCAACAGCGCCCCCGGCAGGCCAGAAACAAATTTACAAAAAAACAAAAAAACAAATGTATTTTTCCTCTCCCCAAAATTTCAATAAACCTTTATGGCATATTATTACAATACAACAATACTGGTGTTGACAGTGGACAGTAATAGAAGATGCCAAATCATTCAAAACAATAAGCATTTTGCTTTTAGCAGCATTGTGGCAGCGTGCAGCGCTGTTCCAAACCGTGTCAACGTGTGTCGTTGCCTGGGAAACGCACATCCCATAATACAACTGTTCGCATCTCATCCCATAATAGTATGATGATACTTGGGATGCCATTGTGAACATAGATGCGAACAGGTTAGCTAAAAGTTTAGCGTCGCCAGCGAGGTGCCCCCACCATTGCGGTCGGGGTACGTTTCGAAATCCCTGGGGCGGGGGAATGCATTTTCTTTTTGCATTTTTCCCCCTGGCCTGGCGGGGGCGTAGAATGGTAGGGGAAACACTGAATATTCTTTCAAATAATCACAATTAGATTTTTCTGTGGAAATCGTTCAGCCCACATGTGAATATTGACTTCCTGGATCGTAAAGAATTTTCGCAATTTCAATGTCTGTCAGAAAAATCACAATTTGATATTTCCAACCTGCTCTGCATCCCCCCCATTGATACTTTTCGCTCTTGTCTGACATTGTGACTGTGGTTAATTAATACACGTTTTGCTGCAAATGTTGTACACTTTGTTTTTACCCCCTAGGCTAGGATATATTGTAGTTGCTCATTTGGAAAAGTTCACAGTCATAGCAGGGCCGTGTGTGTGTTTTGTCTAGTTCTCTGACTCCCCACCTTCTCCTCAGGCTGCTTGTACTGTTCTCTGACTCTCTCCACCCCCTCTCCTCAGGCTGCTTGTACTGTTCTCTGACTCTCTCCACCTCCTCTCCTCAGGCTGCTTACTGTTCTCTGACTCTCCACCCCCTCTCCTCAGGCTGCTTGTACTGTTCTCTGACTCTCCTCTCCTCAGGCTGCTTGTACTGTTCTCTGACTCTCCTCTCCTCAGGCTGCTTGTACTGTTCTCTGACTCTCCTCTCCTCAGGCTGCTTGTACTGTTCTCTGACTCCCCTCTCCTCAGGCTGCTTGAACTGTTCTCTGACTCTCCGCCCCCTCTCCTCAGGCTGCTTGTACTGTTCTCTGACTCTCCGCCCCCTCTCCTCAGGCTGCTTGTACTGTTCTCTGACTCTCCTCTCCTCAGGCTGCTTGTACTGTTCTCTGACTCTCCACCCCCTCTCCTCAGGCTGCTTGAACTGTTCTCTGACTCTCCTCTCCTCAGGCTGCTTGTACTGTTCTCTGACTCTCCACCCCCTCTCCTCAGGCTACTTGTAATGTTCTCTGACTCTCCTCTCCTCAGGCTGCTTGTACTGTTCTCTGACTCTCCTCTCCTCAGGCTGCTTGTACTGTTCTCTGACTCTCCTCTCCTCAGGCTGCTTGAACTGTTGGCACTTCATGCTTGTTTGACTTTTCTTTCATTGTAAATCACTCTGAAATATACAGGAGCCAAAAATGTCAAATATGAACAGCTTTCCCACTGCTCACAGAATCCCTGTGTATTGCAGACAGGGCAAGTCAGGGAATTTGATAGATTCCCTGTGGAATTTTACAATTGGGTGACTTTACTTTACAGGAATATACTGTACTACAAAACAAGAAGAAATACAACTTTTAAGAGTATGCACATTGACTGAAAAGTTGTTGACTTTAACATCGGGGAATCCTGTAAAAATGTAAAATACATGAACTCTTTCTCCTCTGTCTTTCATTTCAGGTTCATTTTCCAGACGTGGAGAGAGTGGAGTGGCTGAACAAGGTAAAGGGCTGATTTTCACATTACAAGCTAGGGCCGAGGCCTGTTTTTTGTTTTGTTTGTTTTTTGTTTGTTTTTGTTTTGGCCGGTTTGGTTTGGTTTGGTTTGGTTTGGTTTTTGTTTTGGCCTGTTTTTAGTTTAGTTTTGCTTTGCTTTTTAACGATTGAACTGACACATTGTGGTGTTCAAAGTGTTTTAATGCACTTGTTGTGTATAGTGCTGATTTGATAGGCTAAAGCTGGGCTCAGACTACAGGATTCTGACAATCCTAGCCGATTTTGAAATCTGGCTGTGACACGCACTACAGGAGAATCTTCCCAGATTATCTTCCCTAGAATCTCAAACATGCACACACTACAAGATTTGTAAATGTGGCGCACCACGCACTACAGGATATTATTAAGATTATCAGCAGGATAATCACCTTGACGCCCGGCCATACTCCGAACCTGTTTCGTTTTTGGGGTTCCAGCAGTGACCAAAGCGCTCCGCCCCCACCTCACCTCTCTCTCGTTTCCTCATTTTCATGCCCGTCTCGCCAAACAAATGAATCTCACGCTAGTTAGCATGCGTGTAAACAACGCGACTCTATTGTCTGTACAAGTGAGAACACAAACACATGGCCTACCAAAATATATTCCCCTGCTGCATGTCATGATGAGATCGGCAAAAGTTTGGATAGACTGGATTGCTTCCCGCAGCAGCAATGCCTTTTTTCCCCACACTGCCTGGCTGATAGACAGGTAGGAGATTACAGCCTCTGACTGGCAGGGGCTCAAAACTACGATATAACAACTTTTTATTCATTGGTCATTCATTGTGATATAAATTAGTGACATTTTCCCCCAAATACTCATGGTTCTGTGCTGTTGGTATTTGGTAGCCTATCTGATGCCTGCAGTGCAGCGCATCAAATGAGCCGCGTCAATTAACGATAATGACGGGAGTCTCGCGCAGCAGCAGAATGATGTACTGTATTCGCGCAGATTTTCAGTCCTAAATATCAAACATGTTTGATATGATCGGGACGGCCCCGATGTGCTGAACATCGGGCCCGACCAAGCTTGGCAAGCTGCCAGGCCAGATTTCTCCTCCGATTCTCGGGAGGGGTGAATCGGGCATAAATCGGCCCGAAAATCCTGTAGTGTGAGCCAGCCATTAGGGCTATCCCAAATTGATCAAACACATAAGGTTCAGGGGGAGGAGGGGAAGGGCCAAATTCTGACGCCGTAGGGCTTAGCCCTTGTTCACACAGGATGCCGAACGTAAGCAGAACTGAAGCTGAACGTACGCCTTACCGTTCACACAAGATGCCTTGTCTTTTCCTCTCAGCGCCAACTCTCACGCCTTGAACCCGCCCACAACTCCCATTGACTTCATGCCTGCGTTGGCGCGGCTTCACGCGTCACGCGATCGCTTCAGCGTGGCGTGACGCGTGGCTTCGGCAAGGCGTCAGTGTGGCACACACGCGGGTGGTGTGAACGGCTTCGCCTGTTAACAAGGCCTGTTAAATGAAACTTGTGGGTTCAGCGTAGGTAGAGCTTCGGTTGAGCGTTGCTTCGGCTTACTGTGTGAACGGGGGCCTACATTGGGCTCGGGCCCAAACAGGTAGGGGCCGGTAGGGGCTAGATTTTACACACACACACACACACACACACACACACACACACACACACACACACACACACACACACACACACACACACACACACACACACACACACACATAGACACAGACAGACAGACAGAGACACACACAGACACACACACACACACACACACACACACACACACACACACACACACACACACACACACACACACACACACACACACACACACACACACACACACACACACACACAAACCCAAAACCTACTGCTAGTCTGCCACAGGTAGCCAGTTAGCTAGTGGAGGCAGACAGGAATATAAATAGGATCTGGATCTGGAGCCTGATCTACTGTACCACCTTCAGAGAGAGAGAGAGAGGGAGGAGAGAGAGGAGAGAGAGAGAGAGAGAGACAGAGGGAGGAGAGAGAGAGAGAGAGAGAGAGAGAGAGAGAGAGAGAGAGAGAGAGAGAGAGAGAGAGAGAGAGAGAGAGAGAGAGAGAGAGAGAGAGAGAGAGAGAGAGTACAGTACAGTCCCTCCTTCCTGGAAATGTTCGGCTAGACTTTCCACTAAATAAAGAACCTGAGTAGATTTCCAGTCAGAGGAAGAAGCATATTAGTGAGAAGATGATGATCTAAATGGAAGTCTCAAACAACACGATGTATTCTTCTGCCATTGTTACAGTATTTACCAACACACACCATCACAGGATCTGATTTAATATCATACTGATTTTTATATTATACTGCTTCAACCCAGCTGATGTCAACGCCCCTAATTCTCTAATATTTGTTGTGAAATTCCAAACGTAAAAAACGCATAAAGATAAACACTGCCCATGTGCTTTTATTACAGAGATTATAAATGATACAAAGTGGGTTGATAATCGGTAAAGCCGTCCTTTAACACCGCTTTACATTCTGGGGCTGTGAAGTGAAACATACAGTATGCTGAAAAACTAAGGTTGCTTTCTCACTGGGAAACGCAACAGAGTGCACTTGCGTCATCAACTATGCCTGGAGTTTATCCTCGCCCGTGTGTTGTCTATGTGGTTCGGAACGGTTGGCTTTCACACTCGCAAGTGTTCCGTGCCCGGGCACGCCAAAGCGCTCCCCACACCACCTTTTCAAGTGGATCCTGTCACGGTTCCCCGAATGGTACGCAATGTTCACACTCGTCAAATGTTCCGGCGAGCGCCCCCTGTGTGGCCCGCGCTGGAACTGCAAAAAAAAACCAATGCACCTGAACACAACATGCAAGATACCCGCTGAATAAGTGTGCAGATGTTCATGTCATTCTGGCCAATACTCCACTTACATTTCAGTCTGGAATATGGAATATCTTTCAATCATCTTTATGACTAAAAGGCTAAAAGTAATCTCATGTGTAAGAAATGACTTAGAAGTAATTTTGTTTTTATAATTAACTTGTTGGTTTGGGATTTATTTAGCTTCAGGAGTGCATTTTTATTTGTGTGACCCTCAACACAGGCTTTGAGAATCCCGGGCCACTTACTGATACTTATGCTTAAATTAACCCACTCATATTCTAGTTTATTTCAAGAAAAACATTTCGGCTAGTAGAAATTCTAATTGGCTGGTAACTTGCAGCCATATTGGCTGGTGGTCAAAAAAGTAAATGTCAAGCCCTGCAGGGAGAGCAGGTGGTGACATAGGAGTGAGTGAGAAAAGGATCAAATATTGGTGGTTAAGACTGAATAATGACATCACAACTGTTAATTTAAAATGTGTTATTCCTCTAAACCTGGCTTCAAATGCCGTTCGGCCCCCAGCCCTCAGCAAAATCTGGCCCTCTGGTAGCGAGGACATTTTCTTGTGGCCCATCAAAGTTGCCCATCCCTGGTCTACATGCTTGTGTCCCTTAAGTTTTGACACAGCCACCGCGCTCCAGTGTGCCATAAAGATGATGTCAGGTGACGATCAGCAGTGAAGACTTCCTGTCTGACTCACGCTCATTCCTGCGTTTCCTGTCTCTGTGTTGAAAGAGCTTTTAGAGGCTTTTCTGGGTGACTGAAGCGTCTGAGGAGAGAGGGAGATGGACAAAATGTGGAGGGGGGGAAATATTGTTATGAATGGATTTTTATGAATGGATTTTTATGAATGGCACGCAATCTACCAGCACGGCTTTTGTGATTGGGCAGCCCTGCTGTATAATGCTAGAGATTTTCCCAAGAATGTGTGAAAAGTCATCTGAAACAGCTTTAGTTTCCTAAACATGTGAGTGTGTCTCTCTCTCCCTCTCTCTCTGTGCCTGTCTGTCTCTGTCACTCTTCTCTCTCTCCTCTCTCTCTCTGTCTCACTCTCTCTCTCTCTGTCTCTCTCCCTCTCTCTCTCTCTCTCTCTGTCTCTCTCTCTCTCTCTCTCTCTGTCTCTCTCTCTGTCTCTCTCCCTCTCTCTCCCTCTCTCTCTGTGCCTGTCTGTCTCTGTCACTCTTCTCTCTCTCTCTCTCTCTCTCTGTCTCTCTCCCTCTCTCTGTCTCTCTCTCTCCTCTCTCTCTGTGTCTCTCTCTCTCTCTCTCTCTCAGACAGTGAAACAGATGTGGCCGTTCATCTCTCAGTTTGTGGACAAGTTGTTCAGAGAGACCATCGAGCCGGCCGTGAAGGGCGCCAACGCTCACCTGAGCTCCTTCTGCTTCACTAAGATCGACCTGGGCGACAAGGTAAGAGGAGAGACCTGCTGTCTGCTGTGTAGAGCTGGGAACCCCCAGGGGGTTCCTCCGTATATAACCCCCCCACTAAAAACATGCAGAAGATCAGATCGTCATCGTCATCCGACCAGTGACGACAACATCCGAAGTTAGTCCCCGGGCGCTGTACGAGAAAGCGACCACTGCTCCTGGCCTGCCCCTCGGAGGAAAGGACATGCCTGGATGGGTTAAATGCAGAGGACACTTTTCACCGGCCACCGTCAGCATGAGTGTGTTGTGGCCGCATGCATGTATTGTGGTGTTCGTGTGACAATAAAAGACGGGCTTGTCCGTTACGAGAGAGAGTGTCCTTTAAAAGAACGAGAAATCTTGCATGCTACATGCGCTCGATTCCTAAGCTCGCCCGCTGCGCCGGCTTGCTAGCGTACTGCACGGCCTCACCCGCCCTGTAGCTCGCCCGCTGCGCCGGCTTGCTAGCGTACTGTGCGGCCTCGCCCGCTAGGGCTGTGAATCTTCACTGGCCTCACGATTCGATTCGATTACGATTCATCTGTCAACGATTCGATTCGATTCGATTAAACGATGCATCACGATGCATCGCGATGCATCTTAAATCGATGCATCACTTTTTCCGCAATACATGATTTATTTTTTCTCACTTTCTTTTTTCTCACTGTGTGGCTACTTTTAAAATAAAAGTGCATTTGGAATTGCATTGTATTATGATCCATAATTAAAATAAACAACTGCATGTACTTACATTCTATTTTATTTGATAATTTTTTTTTTTTTTTTTTTTTTTTTTAATAATCGATTTTTGATATTTGTTAATCGATGCAGAATCGTGCACGTCCGCATCGCGATGCATCTTATAATCGATTATTTTTGACACCCCTATCGCCCGCCCTGTAGCTCGCCCGCTGCGCCGGCTTGCTAGCGTACTGCGCGGCCTTGCCCGGCACGCAGGCTCGCATACGCAGCTCACCCGCTGCGTGGCCTTGCCTGCTGCGCGGCTGCTGCATGGCCTCGCCTGCTCTATTTGCATCTTTGTATCTTATTTCGTATCGTTTTCTCGATGGATAATATCAATTCGGCCATGTTGTGACTAGGGATGGGCATTTCTAGCAAAAACACTATTCGAAATTCGCTGGCCAAATTCGAATTTAATTCGAATTTCGAAAATAAAAATAAAATGTAAAAAAAATTAAAAATGTCAATTTTTTTTTTTTTTTTTTTTTTTTTTTTGGTGAGTGAAATGTTGCATTGTCTCCCCTGATTGTAAGTATAGTCGAATAGCTTGGTTTGAGCAAGTAAAACAATTTTTATAAGTATTTTAAGCAAGGTTTATGGAAAAATGAATGGCGGATGAAATCCCATGAAGAGGGAGAGGTTGCTTATAAAAATTGTTTTACTTGCTCAAACCAAGCGATTCGACTATACTTACAATCAGGGGAGACAATGCAACATTTCACTCACAAAAAAAAAAAAAAAAAAAAGTTTTTTTTTTTTTTTTTTTTTTTTTTTTTCAATAAACGAATTTCGAATTTCAATAATAAAAGTCGACCTTGATAATAACAACGATTATTCGAAAATTCGAAATTCGATGCCCATCCCTAGTTGTGACTGGTTTTCTTCGGGCGCTGGCGACTTTCTTTCATTATGGCTTTCCTGGAGAATAGAAAGAGAGCTAGCAGTGCATTAATAGCCTTATCTTGATATGCTGGAGGGGGAAAGAAATCAAGCTATGAAGCGAACATCTGTGAGTGAAGGACATCGCTGTGGACAGTCCTCCTGATAGTTGTCCTGACAGTGAAGGACTGGCTACTCAAAAGAGACCAATCGCTTATCTATTGAAGGAGCTCGATCCTGTGAGCCTGTGGTGCGGCATTCTCCCAAAACACACAACAAACCTCAGCAAACTGTTCAAACATCCAGCATGTTAACGTTAACTAAGCTAGCGGTAGCTATCAGCTAACTGCCATTTAAACACACTTTGCCTACAGTAGCTCCACGGTGCGGAACCTGTCATGAGTCATTTAGGGCACTAATTAGCCAGTTTTGCCAATATAATAAATTTAAGCAGGCCTAATAACTAGGGGTGCTCCGATCACGTCTTTTTGCCACTGATCACCGATCGCCGATGAGAAATATCTCCCCGACAGATCACCGATTACCGATCACCGTTTTATTTTATTTTTTTGCGCAGCTATAGCAGTCTATTATAGAACAGTTTCCATTTTACATATAGGCTTACATTTCATCCATCAAGTTGAAAGTGCCAGACAGTGACATGGACCTTTTACAATGGTGAGCTTTTTTTTATTTTCTTCTTACGACAGGGGGGGCCTGGCCCCCCCATTAAATCCGCCCATGCTGGGAACCAGTCGTTGTATCTGGCAACCTGACCCTCCAAAGCCTTGCGGTCTTGATAACATTAGTCCAGAGTTGAATGCAAGTAGCTAACGTTTAACTTCCAGAACCGTTGTTTACATCGTTTTGTGTCGCACTCTGATGTTACTGTATTACCAGGATAAGATGAGTAAAGACGAGCAAAACAAACTAATGTTAATGAGACGCGGCTGTTTCATAGCTAATGCTACATATAGCAAGCTAACTGCATTGTATAGTCAAGTAAAGGTAAAGTAAAGTCCCACTGATTGTCACACACCTGAGTGTGCGAAATTTGTTCTCCGCATTTGACCCATCCCCTGGGGGAGCGGTGAGCAGCAGCAGTGCTGCGCTCGGGAATGATATGGTGATCTAACCCCCCAATTCCAACCCTTTGATGCTGAGTGCCAAGCAGGGAGGCAAATGGGTCCCATTTTGATAGTCTTTGGTATGACTCGGCCGGGGATCGAACTCACAACCTCCCAGTCTCAGGGCGGACACTCAAACCACAAGGCCACTGAGCTGGTCAACATGCAATGTACACCAGATGCGTTACGGCTGCGTTGCGGATCTGGTAAAACTGCCTGATCGACTCTCGCCCATGTTAATTGATGGGCAGTACATGCGGTACGGAAAAATTAGGCACTTGTTCTATTTTTGTTGGATCCCGCATACGTCTGACAGATGCATGAGTGTGGCTCTGTACCGCACTTTATTTTTTGTGTGCGTCAATTTCGGACGAAAATACGGACTTGGTATGCAAAAGCTATTACTCTGTCATTGTCCCCTCTGTGTCTCTGCAGCCTCTGAGAGTGAACCCCTAACTTACTCTGTCATGATGTCCCCTCTGTGTCTCTGCAGCCTCTGAGAGTGAACCTAACTTACTCTGTCAATTATGTCCCCTCTGTGTCTCTGCAGCCTCTGAGAGTGAACCTAACTTACTCTGTCATTATGTCCCCTCTGTGTCTCTGCAGCCTCTGAGAGTGAACCTAACTTACTCTGTCATTATGTCCCCTCTGTGTCTCTGCAGCCTCTGAGAGTGAACCTAACTTACTCTGTCATTATGTCCCCTCTGTGTCTCTGCAGCCTCTGAGAGTGAACCTAACTTACTCTGTCATTATGTCCCCTCTGTGTCTCTGCAGCCTCTGAGAGTGAACCTAACTTACTCTGTCATTATGTCCCCTCTGTGTCTCTGCAGCCTCTGAGAGTGAACCTAACTTACTCTGTCATTATGTCCCCTCTGTGTCTCTGCAGCCTCTGAGAGTGAACCTAACTTACTCTGTCATTATGTCCCCTCTGTGTCTCTGCAGCCTCTGAGAGTGAACCTAACTTACTCTGTCATTATGTCCCCTCTGTGTCTCTGCAGCCTCTGAGAGTGAACCTAACTTACTCTGTCATTATGTCCCCTCTGTGTCTCTGCAGCCTCTGAGAGTGAACCTAACTTACTCTGTCATTATGTCCCCTCTGTGTCTCTGCAGCCTCTGAGAGTGAACCTAACTTACTCTGTCATTATGTCCCCTCTGTGTCTCTGCAGCCTCTGAGAGTGAACCTAACTTACTCTGTCATTATGTCCCCTCTGTGTCTCTGCAGCCTCTGAGAGTGAACCTAACTTACTCTGTCATTATGTCCCCTCTGTGTCTCTGCAGCCTCTGAGAGTGAACCTAACTTACTCTGTCATTATGTCCCCTCTGTGTCTCTGCAGCCTCTGAGAGTGAATGGGGTGAAGGTTTACACAGAGAATGTGGACAAGAGGCAGATCATCATGGACCTGCAGATCAGGTAACAATAAAACCTCTATCAGAGTTTCATATTCACTTAAAGGCTTTTGCACACTGTCCGTATTATATATATATATATATATATATATATATATATATATATATATATATATATATATATATATATATATATATATATATATATTGCACACTGTCCGTATTATATATATATATATATATACTGTATATATATATATGTATAACTTTCTATAATAACTTTATATATACGTTTTAAAATAACTTATAAGTTTCTCTTACCAGTTTGTTTCTTTATGTTGGAGATCAAATAATTTAACGTTTTTTTTTTTACTGTTGCATTCCCATGTTCTGGATGAGAGCGTCAGTCATGTGACTCGGGTCACATGACTTGGAGTGGTCACTTTTATTTGCTTGAGGCTTGACATGATAATAATAATTGATTGGATTTATATAGCACCTTTCTAGATAGTCAAAGCACTTCACATATCCCTCTCCACCTCCCCAGGAGGGAGGGGGAGGGAGGGGGAGAGAGGGGACGCATGAAGCAAATACTTGAGACTTGGGTTCTGGTGACTTGGGACTTGACTTGACTTGAAAAGGTTTCTAAAGTATTGACTTGAGATCTTGTGTTTGGGTAAATGACTTGGATTGAAAGTGATGAGATTTGTTCCAGCAGACGACTGAATTTAAATTCGGTTTTCTGAATTTGTATGGAATGATTGAATTGATTGAAGTTGAAACTGATTATAGACGGTTTTAACTTGACAACATTCTAAATTGCCCCTAGCTTACTTCCTGTTGCAGTGTTTGCTAATACAATAGCTGACAGGAAATAAGATTTTCAAAGTGTTACCTAGCAACACAATTCTCTGAAAACCGTCTATAGAAATCAAACTTGTTGTGAGTTTGAATCCTATTAAAACCATATTGCATTGAAAAGTCATAGATATTTAGTTTTCTTTAACTCATTGAGTGCCATGGACGAGTATGTTCGTCATTTCGTTTAGTAACGTAGAGTGCCAAGGACGAGTATGTTCGTCAATTGCGTTTTTTGACGGTGGGACGTGGATCAAAGCCTCAGGCATCTCCTGTACAAATATGGGAGCTATTGAAGGTGTATAACCTATTTTACGGACTCATTAGGTGGCGACAGTGCTCTCCAGATTACAGAAAGGTCCGGAAAACTGCAGGAAAAAGCCGTGATCAAAGAGAAACCGATGCATGCTGCAGCCAGAGCCATATAGATTGCTCTGTCTGCAGCTGACGTTGTCTGCGAACCGCAGTCAATCCGCGCCCACAACTGAGCTCCTCTGCCTCTGTCTGTCTGTCTGCATATAGTTTCTCCACACGATTACCCGCCAGAAAGGCAGCACCCGACGCCGAAGGGCCAAACCTTTCCCTGCAGTCCGGTTTGGCATTTCCGTGTCGCGCTGGGAGCCGCCCGGCGCACAAAAACGGAGCGCTCCGAAAATAGACTGGGTGCGTGTAGGCTGTGTGTTAGTGTGGGGAGGAGTTTGCAGCTGAGAGGGGGGTGGGGCACGCAGGGCACCACACAACTACACCACGTCACTACATCAGAAAATAATAGCTTCAGACTCAGTGAATGTGCTTGAAATGCTGCATTTCACAAAAGGCTGAATATCTCAGCTTATAATTTGAAACCTGTCTTTTTGCTCAAAACAGCCTATCTTCTCCGGCTCATAACTAAAGAACGGAAAATGGTATCAATAAACTTTTTTTTGCAGATGATAGAAGAGAGTCTCATCGTTCTTTGTGCGTGTTCGGTGTTTACATAGTAATATCACACAATATTCTGTGGGCCTCGAGAAATCACTGAAAACGCTCTGAAACTCTGGCACTGGGAGCGTCCGTTCTCCAAAAGTGGCTGGCACTCAATGAGTTAAGATATTCAATTGATACTTGACTCTTGATTTGTTCTGACTTGACTTGCTGTTCTAGACATGAGCCTTGACATTAATGACAATGTGACTACATGTAGACTTGGGGCTTGACTTGAGAGACTTGTTGTGCTTTAAGACTTGTGACTGAATTGAGACTGGTTGATCAGCAGAGATGTGAAAAGTACACATATTCTTTAGAAATACAGTTACTTGTCTAAATAAAGACTGGTAAAAGTAGAAGTTCTGATTCAACTTTTTTAATCAAGTAAAAGTAAAAAATTACAGGCTCTGAAATGTAATCAAGTATAAAAGTAGGGGGGTGCAGGACTTATCGAAGGATGAATTGCTCGAGTGACATCACTGAAAACATCACTCACTGATGACATCACAATTACTCAAGTGACATCACTGCACTCACTGATGACATCACTCACTGATGCCATTACTATGCTCGACATCACTGATGCAATTGCTCGAAGTGACATCACTGATGACATCATCTGTGATTTTGTGACATCATCGGCCACACCGTAGACGTGTCTTGTTTTGGATGTGCGACAAGAGAGAGAGAGACAGACAGACATCGTTTTTGTCTGTTGTGCATTATAACTTAACTCATTGAGTGCCAGCCACTTTTGGAGAACGGATGCTCCCAGTGCCAGAGTTTCAGAGCGTTTTCAGTGATTTCTCGAGGCCCACAGAATATTGTGTGATATTACTATGTAAACACTGAACACGCACAAAGAACGATGAGACTCTATTCTATCATCTGCAAAAAAAAGTTTATTGATCCCATTTTCCGTTCTTTACTTATGAGCCGGAGAAGATAGCTTGATTCATCCAAAAACAGCAATTTTTTTCTAGAAGCTGAGATAATTGGCCTTTTGTGAAATTAAACATTTCAAGCACATCACTGACTCTGAAGCTAATCTTTTCTAATGTAGTCACACCTCAAAAATAATTTCCTTCAATAAAACAGTGAAGGCCAGGGAATTCTGTTTGGCAGAATAATATTTTTTAGCTACAACCAGCAGCCCCTGCGTGCGCTGCTGGTTGCAGCTTCTTGCTGGTCTTGATTTGCTGCTGGTGGGCATCGGATATTCTGGCTTGCGTTTGTCAATCCTGTCCTGCTGCCTGGGTCTGTCTGGGTGTTGCGCGCTGCTCTGCGTGCCCCCCCCCCCCCCCCCCCCCCCCCCGCCCCGCCCCGCCTCGCCTCAACTGCACACTCCTCCTCCTGTCTGTGGTGGCTCTCTGCTGAGTTTGCTGTGCGCACAGTGAAGGGTGCTCGACATCCTGCTTTTTTACAGCGTTCCGCGTGTGTTTGTCACCGGCAACGATGCTTCCAGTTGAGAATAATAACAACTCCACGGTGTGGATGTGCGGATGTGCTGTCCGGCTCAATTGTGGGAGCAGATTGGCTGCTGCAGGCACAGCTGCAGTAACGTGCTTCAGCATATCGATGCATACGGATATGATGCGATTTCCGTTTCCATAACGACTTCTTCTTTGTTTTTTCCTTGCCTTTCTGTTATGTGGAGAGCACTGTCGCCACCTAAGGGTTCTGTAAAATAGGTTAGACACATCCAATAGCTATAATATTTGTACATCAGAGGCAGAAGGCTTTGATCGACGCCCCACCGTCAAAAAACGCAATTGACGAACATGTCCGTCCTTGGCACTCTACGTTACTATTTGAAATGACGAACATGTCCGTCCTTGGCACTCAATGAGTTAAGTAACTAGCCTGTTTTGTAAGGAGTAGAAAGTACAGATATTTCTGTTAAAATGTAGGCCTGTAGGGAGTAAAAGTAAAAGGTTGTCAGAAAAATAAATACTCAGTAAAGTACAGATACCTGAAAATCCTACTTAACTACAATAACAAAGTATTTGTACTTCGTTACTTCCCATCTCTGTTGATCAGTCAGATTGCAAAACATATAACTGTAAACTCCTGTATCTTCCTTATTTCCTTACTGTCATGTTCATTTTCACATCAGTATATTCAGACACTGCTTTTGCCGTTGCTTCCAGTTTTGTGGGGAATACGGAGATCGATGTTGACATCAAGAAATACTACTGCAGAGCTGGGATCAAAAGTATACAGGTATGACAGTTGTGTCAATTTACACCACATTTACAATACAATGTATGTTGTAGGGATGTTAATGATTAACCTTCACCGATTAAAAATGTTATCAACTGATTAAAGGTCCTATCCGTAAGTTGTAACTATAACTGACACCGGTGGCCGTTAGAGTAACTGCATGCAGCGTGTGAACGAGCTGGCGCGCGGGCACCATACTCGCACGCGCCCAAGCAGCTGCCTGGCAACAGACTGTTGGTTGCTTTGTAACGTTAACTCATAAAAGTCACTTCACTTGAAAACGGCAACCTGGACAATTTATCAGTCAAATCAGCCTCGAGATGCCCAGGAAGGATTATGGATGAATTATCGGAGGTTATTGTGGCATGTTTGGTCGTGTTTTGGCTTGCATTGGCTGCAGGGATATTCACGTTAATGTGAGCCAGGAACTACCCTGCTTCCCCTGTATTATACGGTACTGTCTAATGCCTGGGGTTGACCAAACTGAACAGTCAAACAATATTCCATAAGCATAACAGTAACGTTAGGCATATTTACGACTGTTACATTCATTATCCACACAAGACGGTCACGTTATTAGTGGAGCTGGGTGGTCATTTCTATAAATGTAAATCTGTAAATGTTAGCCGCAATTAGCACCAAGCTAACATTATAATAATAGGCAGTCCCACTGCAGCTAACTGCAGTCAGAGCCTGCTCCCCCGGTACCGTCTAATGCCTGGCGTTGATGTGAGCTGGACGCGACCAAACTGAACAGTCACACAATGTTCCATAAGCATAACAGTAGTAACGTTAAACATATTTACGACTGTTGCATTCATTATCCACACAAGACGGTAACGTTATTCGTGGGGCTGGGTGGTAATTTCTATAAATGTAAATCTGTAAATCTATCAGTTAGCCTCCTATAACATCAAGCTAATGTTATAATATTAGGCAGTTCCATCCAATGCCGACATCCTTGAGTCTCTACGAGTTACGGTTGCGGAGATACGTCCGCCCTGCCTGCAGGACTACAGGAGAGAGATAAGAGGACAGTGGGGGTTGGGGGTTTCAAGTCACTGACCATAGAGCCATTTAACACTTATTTGAACACAAAAACATCGCTGAATGCAGCTTTAAGTTACGTAACAGCGCATATACTCATTGGTAATAGAAAACACTTTGTGAACGTTTATTTTCCACCAGAACCTACGGATAGTACCTTTTAACCGACAATGCGTTCTGTGCATCATTTCTGCCGTGGAACTCACATACTGTAGGCTATTAACTTTTACACCAGCAGAGGACGTAACGCTACTTCACCCAAACTAGCCGTCACTGTATGATCTGGACTTACATGTTACTGATGGTGGATTTGATACGTTTTCATTTCCAGTGGAGCGGGTCATCAAGATGAATTGAATAAATAACGAACTAACATATTACAATGCCGTGCTCAAATACAGCTCCAGCAGCCTGCATCATCCATGTTTTTTAATCAGTTTTTTATTGATAAAAAAACGTCCATGGGATCCCCACGCACGGCTTCAACAAATGCATTCCACGCCGTAATATTTTCTACTTTAATGCCATGCATACAGGTCACTGACATCTCCATGACAGCCAGGTCCACAGCTGAAGAGCAAGATGCCCAATGTTCAAAAGGCAGATAATGAGGAGCCTTCCATCTCTGAGCTACCATGTTTTTTGTGACAGTAAAAGTCCTTACACATCAAGAGCGATGCGAATATACGGCACGAAATTGCGATGCGAGTTTTGACCCACCTGTCAATCACAGCCACGTTTGGGGGATCCCCTATCCTAGCCTATGCAGATGCCCTCCTCTCGCCTCAAGAGGAGCGCCACTGGCCAATGGAGTCATGCGCCAAAGTATTTGCCATGTATGCCGATTGCTGGCCTCTCATGATTGAAATTTCAAGCAGAAGGCCACTCATGCATAACCCGATCACCCCCTGACGTCAGTCAAGTTCTAGTATGACGTGGTCAGTCAAAGTCCAAGTATGACGTCTGCAATGACGTCAGATATGACGTCAGTTCATTCTCCTATATATAGCAAGGGTTCTACGTCACCTCTCTCTCTCTCTGGCCGATCATAGCAGCAGCTAGCTTCACGGCAGTCCATCTCCCCTGAAGCCGTCCTCTGAAGCGTCGTTTTGCCCCACCCACCTCCCCAGTCCGCCACCAACGAGTCTTGACTCCTGTAGGATCCCCCACTTCCCCTATCCTAGCCTATGCAGATGCCCTCCTCTCACCTCAAGAGGAGCGCCACTGGCCAATGGAGTCATGCGCCGTGTACTCGTCGGAAGTGAATTTCTGAAAAAATCGACCATGGTTCGAAAAAATAAATGCGGTTGCATTGACTGAAATAGGTTCGGAAAATATTATTGACGTGCAAATTAATCGCACGAAAAAATCACTCCCGATGTGTAAGGACCTTAAGTCACAGCAACAGCCACATCGTCAATAGTGCATCTTCAGTGTTGTACCTGAGGTGAGGTTGCAGTGTGAGGCCAACGTTAAACTCATGTGACTGAGTAAGAAGCTGCTGATGTGTGTGCAGCAGAGACAGTAACCCAGAGGATTTGCTTCATGGTGGAAAAGGACATGATGCAGATAAACGTGGTGGACTGAGGGATTTCGTGAGCTACTGAACTTTGAGAACCAGGCTGTCGTGTTCCCCCAAAGCACGCAGTTTTTTTTTCCCTTTTCTTTTTTCCCGCTTGCTAGCTTGATTAGCGGCCTGATTTGCTACGCCACTTCTCTTACTTTTTCGGACCGTTATTTATACAGTGGGAGGAGTCTCACTGAGAGCAATGCTCTCTTTTTCAGGAGTGCCCTGTTCACATTCACACACACATTCATACCTGGAAGCTGACCAGTACAACCACAGTCTGATCTGCTGGCCACTGAGCAGCTCCACTGGAGCGGTTGGGGTTAAGGGCCTCACTCAAGGGCACCTCAGTGGTGGTATAATGAGGGAGGGGCAAGCGCTGCCTTTTCACTTTCCCCACCCAGATTTATCCTGCCGGTCCCGGGGATTGAACCCACGACCTTCCGGTCACAAGCTCGCTTCTCTAACCTTTAAGCCACCACTGCCCAAACAACTTACTGAAACAAGTTGAGACAAGAACATTTGGGGATATTTGAAGCTACTTTTTTTTCCAGTGAACCAGTTATAAACAACACTGCAGAAAGGTAAGAAAAGTAGAGCGTAGAAGCAGAAACCTTCAAATAAGGCTGATACTGTATCTGAACATACAAACAGGGAAGTGTAGCATTTAGGTGCAGGCGCAGTGCCCCCAAATAGAAGAAACGACTGAACGGAGCTTTAAGTCAGATTCAACTGTTAAAAGAGATTAAATGTGGGAAAACTCCGACCATCTGCCTTTTAAGATTTACACACACGTCAAAGAGTAGGAGAAATTAAGCGTACCTCATATTTAAGTAGTGGGTTCAATAGCACAACAAAAACCTGGTAAACCCCGCCCACCTGCCTCTGAAGGGAGGAGAAAACAAATGCACTTTAACTGTAACAGTATACAGGAGGAGATGAAAAAGACACTTTGACCCAGAGGTTGTCTTTCGCCACAGCGGCCATGACCGGCGTGTTTACCCACGAGCTCACCAAGACAGAGTTTTACATACTGTGTTGACACAGCCACTGATACAGGAGAGCTTATCCACTCCCCTGTTCCCATGTTGGCAGAGGATCAGGAGAGGTTATCCACTCCCCTGCCAGGCAGAGGATCAGGCCATGTTTGCTGTTCAGATATCAGGGAGAGAAAGTGAGAGAACGTGTGTGAGAGAGAAAGGGACCATTTCATGCATGAAGCACAGTCAACATTTGCCTTTCTCTACTTACATTCTCTGGCTTAAATGTTCCAGCCAGTCGCGGTCCGAATCTAATCTGTTGAAGAAAAGAAGTCGTTGAGACACTGAAGCAGTTTGTGGTGTCTGATGAGTCATTCTCCTGGGAAGAGCTTCTGGTCTCTGATGAGTCATTTTCTCCTGGGAAGTTTGCAGAGCCAGTTCCTCGTTTTGATCAACCTTTATTTGTTGTGATGCTGCTTAGGGATGCAGCACGCCATCGTGTCAGCTGATCAATTCTTTAAAACGAAATATCAGCAGCGGTCCGAAACAAACATTCCTGCCGATCATGACAGGCCGATTCAATTACGCTTTTAATTATGCCCAAATGCTTGATGGTTGACTAAATGGATGAGGATGAATCTTATACTTTTGTTTGAAAGAAAATGTTACATAAATCAGCGTTTCCATTGCCGGTCAACATGTCCGTCAGATTTCAGTCTCCCGGACAAATGCAATAAATTCTGGTCAAATATTAGATCTGTGTATATTCTTTAGCTTAAAAGCAATTAATCGCAGTCTATAGGCTATAATCTTGTAAATTCCCTGCACCAACCATGCTTCTATGACCGGTCAAAATCAAACGGAATAGCCGAAATGCAAGCTTCGCGGTTTAGAAATTATTTTCTCCGTTCCGCGCAGCGTCGACTTTGATACACGCTGCCTTGCGTGCTGAGTCTCAGACAACGGACGCAAATTCCACCGAATTTGGAGCCCGCAGTGGAATTCGTAGGGGCTTGTTTTGAGACGATTGAGAAAAACAAAATAGTAGCCTAGTCACCTAAAAAAAAAATATCCGTGGATAGATGTGCTCAACACTGGCAAGTGCTTTCAGTTCTCAGATGAAGGATAGCCTACAGGTAACTAACAAGAATAGCATATTTGATGCATCAGTTTGATGCAAATATTCCCAGCTCGAGTTTGTGAAGTTTAATTATCCGTCCGTCCGTTCTGAAAGCGAGTTGGAGCACCGTGTGTCAATCAGCTGTAGTCTGCTTTTAATATAACATTATCCTCATCATTGACAATAACGTTAGACACACTTGGTTTCAGAAAATACTTTTTAAGGTTTGATTTCTCATCTCTCTCTCTCTCTCTCTCTCTCTCTCTCTCTCTCTATCTCTCTCTCTCTCTCTCTCTCTCTCTATCTCTCTCTCTCTCTCTCTCTCTCTCTCTATCTCTCTCTCTCTCTCTCTCTTGTCTCTGCATGCCGTTATGCAGGCGAGCACATTCAATCAGAGCGTGCATCCTAATTGTGAATGTAACATTCATTTGTTTCGTTCACACATCATAAACATATTCACTTAGGCTGCTTATTTAAAAGAAGATTTATGGAAATTTAATATGAGAGGGAGATCATTTCACCGGACTTGGTGTCCAGGAGAGTTTAATTTGTCGGACTTTGATTTTAACGGCAAAAGTACAGCAATTACCAGATAACGGAAACACTGACATTCATTTTAAAAGAAAATGTTATGTTTGACATAACCTAAGACAGAGTAGTTTTCTTATTTTTCCAGGCATAATAATGTGTTAATTCCACTACAGGAGAGTCCTGATGTTCACTGAAATTAGGTGGGGAAAAAATGCACTGTATCGGCAATCAACCAAAAGAGTTGTGAAATATTGACACAAAAATAAATAATCCTCCAATATGGTGCATCCCTCATGCTGGTGTGTTGCTCAGGTCTGAGTTGGTCATCTCAATGGGCCGACCTCCTCAAACTGTATACTAACACTGTGTGGTCTGTTGTACAGTTGAGATGGTTTCAGATGGCAGATAAGCGAAAAGGCTATCTTCAATCTTTCCACTGACTCCATTTTAATGAGCCAAACGTTGCTATTTGATTACTCAGAGCTGCCACCAAATTTGGTGGTGCAGACGTGCGGTCTGCATGTCTGAGGCCTGAGTCACTCCAGCCTGCCGGCCCGGGGAGTCGGCTGCCTCTGAAAAGCCAAACAACTTCCCTTCTCCCAGGACAGTTGTTCAACTGCGGTACGCCCCACCCTGGTAGGTGGAGGTACTACAGGGGTTCTTGAGAGAAAGGGGGAACTGGAAAAATGTCAGAATAAATCATGAAAATAAATGACTCATTAAAAGAAATCTGCTCATCATGAGGCAAATCTTTCACTCCATTTCTTGTTTTGTACTTTTACATTCTTCAAAAGGAAGGTTATCATTCATTCATTGCATCATTATGCTATATGTTTTCTCTTGCAGTTTTCTAAGCAAAATGTTGTAGTCAGTTAAAGGAGGTACATGTATTCAGAAATCAGGGAAAGGGGGTACTGCAGCCGAAAAGGTTTGAGAACCAGTGAAATGTTCACTCCAATCAGGTGTACCTGCAGAATGGCAGGTCTGATTACATGCTGTGATCTTCTCAACAGTAAACCTTAATTCACTTCACTTCCAAAACATCTACAAGTAAAAACACGCACTGTGAATACAGCCAACATGTAGGCCTCCATGCTCAATGAACTCCTGGATGGGCGTGTTGAACCTCACTTAGTGAGATGCCTACAGCTATTTTTAAGTGCTCAAAAAACAAACTGTCATTTACTGTTGAAGTTTCAATAAGCCAATCGGGGACAAATTCTAGACGTCACATCACGCATGAAGCAACGAAAGCCTTCTAATACAAGCTGCATATTATTAACTGCACTGATCTGGGCACCAATATCAATATTTGGGGAATAGAGAAATATCTATTGACATATATTCCTGTTGTGGATTACAGTGTAGCTGAAATACTGACATCTCCTTCTAAATTATCCCTCAAATCTTCATTCATATCCTCTTAGCCCTCGTTCACACCATACGCCAAAAGGCACGCAGTTTCATTTTGGCGTCCTTGTTAACATGCGAGACCGTCCACTCCATGTCACGCTGAAGCTGTGCTGAAGCTGTTATGAAGCCACACTGAAGCTGTGATGAAGCCACACTGAAGCCACACTGAAGCGATCGTTCTGGCTTCTGTTCTATTTTCCAAGCGTGCAGCGCGCTGAACCCGAGCTGCCAGGCATGACGTCAATGCAAGTTGTGGGCGGGGAGGGAAGGCAGCGCTGAGCGATGCGCTGAGGAAAAGAGAGTGCTTCTTGTGTGACCGGTTTTAGCATGACACGTAGCTTCTGTTCAGCGCAGCTTCAGCTCTGCTTCTGAATAGCGCCCGGTGTCAACAAAGGCTTATATGCCTGATACTGTAGCATCACAAAGGTATTCTTTCATTTGGTTTTGTTTCATATATATTTATTCAGAGATTTAAGGAAACAGCACTCACACGAGACATTCATTCCTACCATTGTGTACAGCGTGTTGACAGTGAGTGGAGACAGACAAATGTCAAGTCAACGTTGTTTACATAGTGCTTTAAAGAACACAGTGTCAGTGTGTAAGCAAAGCGCTTTACAAAATGGAGAAATGCCAAAACACAGAGAGGATCCAACATCAACAACAAAATTAAGAATTAAAATAAAAAAATTATGAATTATATTAATCAGACTAGTTATAAGCACGCAAAAAATAAGAGCAATTGAGCATGAAAGAATATTTCAGACAAAGCGAAAAGCCAACTAATAACAACAGGTTTTAAGAAGAGTTAAAAAAAGAGATGTACACCTCATTGATCTTGACTCCTTATGGCGCGTGTTGACATCAGCGTCTGTCAGCGTCTTCCTGGCGTGGAAAAAGCGCTGTCTGGAGCGCTTTGTGAGGAGAAACGGGTGATAACACCTGCTGCTAGCCACCTGACTAACGTAACGTTAGCACTTCCAGCAGTAACGTTAATAACAATACAGTAACATACTTTACATTACAATACTTTCATCTTGTGTAAAACCACATTTCCTTGCCTCTGTGATTATAAAGGACGTGGGTGTAATAATCATGGAAGTCTCAAAGCACATGGTCCTAAAAGCCACAGCAGCCATGGAAGGAAAAAGTGCCTCCAAACGAGCCGTTTTGACTTCCGTGATGTTGTGTCATCACAAAACACTCCACCAAACCTTGTTGTCTGTAGCATAGCTGCTGATGTTGTGACATCACAAAACACTCCACCAAACCTTGTTGTCTGTAGCATAGCTGCTGATGTTGTGACATCACAAAACACTCCACCAAACCTTGTTGTCTGTAGCAGAGCTGCTGATGTTGTGACATCACAAAACACTCCACCAAACTTTGTTGTCTGTAGCAGAGCTGCTGATGTTGTGACATCACAAAACACTCCACCAAACCTTGTTGTCTGTAGCAGAGCTGCTGATGTTGTGACATCACAAAACACTCCACCAAACCATGTTGTCTGTAGCAGAGCTGCTGATGTTGTGACATCACAAAACACTCCACCAAACCTTGTTGTCTGTAGCAGAGCTGCTGTGTAGAATGGGAACATTGACATAAAACAATCAACTGCACCAAAGATGAATCCATCCCAACAGATCATCTTATTATCTTATCAAAACAGTGCATACTTAATGAGGGGAGAGACAGAGCACATAGAGAAGTCCCACAGAGGCGAGATAGTCTTTTTTTGCAGCAGAATTCATAATTCATTTTCAGAATTCATTTTAATCATGTTATTTGTCTTTGTGTGTGTGTGTGTGTGTGTGTGTGTGTGTGTGTGTGTGTGTGTGTGCGTGTGTGTGTGTGCGTGTGCGTGCACGCAGCTTCACGGGGTGCTGAGAGTGGTGATGGAGCCTCTGCTGGGGGACATGCCTCTGGTCGGAGCCCTGTCTGTCTTCTTCCTCAAGAAACCTGTGAGTACCTTGACCTTATGACCTCGTCCTCTCACAGAAACTTGCGAGTACCTTGACCTTTTGACCCCGTCCTCTCACATAAACGTGTGAGTACCTTGTAGGGATGTCGAAAATGTTTCTTGACCGACAGGTCACCGACCTGGTCACCGACCAGGTGGAGGTGGGGCCAGGTAGAGCGACGGCAATGCATTCTTGACGGACTCTCTATTTGCATGCACGAACGTGCTTTCCTCATAGGTAATGTAATGTAACTCATTCACATGCTGTGGAAGTCTAATCTGTTGCCCATATGATTCAGAAGGTACTAGTAGGCTAACGTCCGTTACTACTTGCTTGATTTAGGGCTGGAGTGGATGATAATTAATTCAATAGCCTATTATTGTTTGTTGTCTTTCAGTAGAATCATCGTGATTATATTGATATGAAGTTATTTTAATAGTGACATTTCTGCTGTCTAAATTGATGATGACAAGCAAATGTTACTTAAAAACTGATCAAATGAGGTATGGCAGGAATATTATTTGAAAATGTAAGGTTTGTTTGACATCACCATTCAGTTCAATGAGATGAACACTGATTTTGCATACGTGAAACATATGATATTGATATTGAGAATAATCCTTATGATTATCATATTGATTTCAACCCCGACGCCTATTTGGTATAGCCCTCCCTGGACAAAAATGCACCAGCCGCTACTGCGTTTAACCGAGATTAAAATGCGCAATTTGACTGTCTGTGCCCAATTAAACAATTACCACAACAAATGCTTTATTTTTTTCATTAGAAAGCCTTTATTTTTACATCTACAAGCAGAAAAAACACATTAACAAAACAAAAAGACAAGTTGAATCCTCCAGCACACTAAACAAAAACATTCCTCCGATAGGCTACTGTGTAGGAGCTGCGCGCATTGCAGAAGGGGGAAACGCGGAGGAAAAAACCCATACTCACAATTCTCAAATGAATTATCTTACTGCTGGTGTCGGAAATAGTCTAATAAAACCAGCAGAAATCAATTTTAAAAGCGCAGAACGAAACGTGTTGCTAATTGAACGGATTTCCACTTTGAAGAGCACATCACAACACCCAGCCGCCCCAAGCCTCCAGGCTGCAGGGCGCACTGACGCGCTTATCGCTCTCTCCTCCTTCTGACATCATTCTGACATTCTCACTAATTCAACAGTGGTTTACCTGCTTTTCTGCAAAAAATAGTTTGCTTCTCTCTCCACCCTTCTCCCTCTCTCTCTTCATCTGCGACGAGGGCTGTACGTGGCTGTAGGTGCTCTCTGTGTGTCTGGCTGCACGACATGACGAGTGCAGCAAGTCCGCACGCAGCTGTCAGTGTTTGCCCCAAACGCAGGCATCAGATGGGCTACATACCCACAGCACAGAACCATCAGTATTTTGGGGAAAAGGCCACTAATTTATATGTAGGCACTAGGCAGGCACAATGACCGATGAATAAAATGTTGTTATAACGTAGTTTTGCGTCGCTGTCAGCCAGAGGCTGTAATTAATCATCCTACCTGTCCATCATGCAGTGCTGCGGGGGGATGAAAAAATGAAGCAGGCTGTCCAAACTTTAATCTCATCTAATCTCATCATGAGATGCAGGGAAATATATATTAGTAGCCGATGTGTTTAGAAGAGGATTCTCACTCAGACAGTCTTGCTATAGTTTGAAAAAGTCATGATATCAAAACCACTCAAATTTGCCGTCATACCTTCCCCACGGTATCAGCTGTTTCCCCAAAACAAAGTGCCCAGGTCGCTTGCAGAGTGCAGCTTACGTGGCCCCTCCCCCTGACTGCATGCCTACCTAGACTAGAGCACAGTAGAGAGGAGCTGTCCCTGACTGTGTTTACAACCGTGTGTGTGATAATGGCTGAAGCAGGAGAACGCAAGGACCCCCCCTGAACTTCCCCCCATCTAAAAAGACGACGTCGGCTGTATGGGAATATTTCGGCTATTGTAAAAACACAGGTGGTCCGCACATAAAGCTCCGCAATACAGCGATACTGTGAAACCGTGGTATTTTTGTCCAAGGTTATCATACCGTCAAAAACTCATACCGCTGCATCCCTAGTGTAGTGTAGCGTTATATTTTACATGCTTGCTATTTTTAAAGTGCCATGAGATTTGTTTGCGGAGCACATGACGGCGGGGATGAAAGTCGCTGCGTGGAGAGAGAGAGAGAGAGGGCGGGGTCTCATGTAGACACTCCAAAATGGAAACAGGTTCCAAGTACGGGCGTCAAGGCAGTTTGACGCACATCAGAACGCTCTTGGTGCACTTTCGCCTGTTTAAAATAACGGGTGGGCTTCAAAAGTTTCAAAACAATCTGTCTCTCGTTGTGAAATGGCAAATTGTTCTGGACAGTAACGAGTAACGTTAATTGATACTTTTCAATCGTCAATTAGACGCTTCATGTCTGCATCTTTGGAACACGGTAAAAACTACTGTTTCATCATTCAGTGTGTGCGTATGCGTGCGTGTACATGATGAACGTGCAGAGAGCGAGGGAGAGAGAGTGAGACAGTGAAGAAAAAGTAATGTTTTAATATCAACCACAATGATCAATGCACTAATGCACTATGCAGGGAAACAACAACATGATTATGAGGCACTCCCCCACTGATGCAACCGGTGACATTTTTACTTGCATTTGCGTCGCCCACCCACATGGCATAGCATGTGTTGAAGGGCACATGCAACATTTTTTTAACCGTTTAACTGTTAGTATTAATCGGTTAATGTTGAACCGGTCGATTATCGGTTAAACGGTTATCGATCGACATCCCGAGTACCTTGACCTTTTGACCCCGTCCTCTCACTGGGTCTCGGCAGCAACCAAGACCTCTGAGGCCCCTTACTGCCCCAGGTCTTTACATAGGAGGTACAAATGGTCCCTGATACATCAAGAGCATCTTCTCTCTAAAGCCTTGAGAAAACAAAACAATCATCTTCAACCCTGCACCAACACAAACAACAGTAATGATAATATAATATATAATAAATGAATAGAATATTTGAATATGACAACATGGGAGAGTCATAATGGATAGATTCATCGAATGTTCATTTAAATAGTGAGTTTGAGCGGTGCTAAATGTAGCCAAACAGGTACATCCAGCTCCAAACTGAGAGGTTCACAGGAGCGCGATGAGAGTGAAATGCTGACTATCACAGACTTGCACATTATCCAAAGACTACGGCCAATATTAATCAAATGAACAAACATCACAAATGACAACGCTGAGGGCTCCAAACCCCCATCGCTTTCTCTAAAAAAGGGCTATTTTCAAGCTACTCCAGAACTTCATTTCTCCCTCCAAATCCAAGCACTTCAAGCACCTTGTGTGAACCCTGTGGGAGATACTGCAGTGCTGGTTGGTCCAGCAGAACAGTGGGCGCCATGTCACATGCCTATTAACCGGCCAATCCCCGCCTCTGTTTATCAGTCCATTCCTCCCCGCCGGCTGCGTCTTCCTTCCTGTTGCCTCCACATGTTTTATCTGACAGATTCAGGCGTTGATACGACTCCGTCAGGAAAGGGAGCATCGCCCCCCCCCCCCCCCCCCCTTCCTCCCTAATTGTACTTGGCCAATCCCCCCCCTGCTGTACTGGTCGTTGCTCCGCCCCCTCTGCCGATCTGGGGAGAGTTGTACAGAACAGTACAGTACAGAACAGAACAGAACAGTACAGTACAGTACAGAACAGTACAGTAGCTGTATTATTTTCCCAGCTAAGCCATTATAGGCACATTATAATGAAACTTTGAACTTGTGAGTGTGCTGCTGATGCAACAGGCTCACATGGTGCTGAGTCAGACGGGCCTCAGCAGAACCTTTCCTGTCATTAAAATAGCAATAAATACATCATAGTCTGCATGATCTGTGTGTGTGTGTGTGTGTGTGTGTGTGTGTGTGTGTGTGTGTGTGTGTGTGTGTGTGTGTGTGTGTGTGTGTGTGTGTGTGTGTGTGTGTGTCTGCCTGTGACCCTGGAGATACTACAGCTCCGCCCACACTACTGGATTTCTGGGGGCCATGCCGCTACAGGGAGTAAAAGGATTCTGGTATCGATCAATCAGCCAAGAGTTACTTAAGACAGCAGTTGAAGCACTTCTCTTGAGACTAATGTCGGGGTCATTTCAGCCGCATCAACATGAGAATAGAAGAGCGTTCAAAGACACAAACTCACCGACCGCAGCCTTCAATCACCAGCATGTGTTATATAGCCTTTGACATTTTAAGCCTCTTTTATATTTTACAACCTTTTTCAGCTTTGTGCTCAATCTGTATTCCAGACAGACGCATGCAAACACACACACACGCACACACGCACGCATGCGCACGCACACGCACACACACACACACACACACACACACACACACACTCACTCACTCTCTCTCTCTCTCTCTCACTCTTTCTGTCTGTCTATCTTTCTCTCTCTGACATCATCACACCATCCCCTGTTTGGTCCACAATTGGTAACCTTGACGACCAGTAGCGGCTGCAGACAATTATGGCTGAGGGAGCTTAATTATAGAGAGCCAAAGTGAACGTCACTTCCTGCTTTTCTCCCTGTAGCAGCGTGTGAAAAATATGAATGGTGAACGGAGCGATACGTTACCTTTTTGATCCCGTTTGAATTGTGCCACGGGAGTAAAACACACGTCATGTTTGTCAATGTAAAAGAGAACTCTGCAAGTCGAGAAAGTCTCAGTTTGTGGTAAAACTGTGGCACTATAAGTTATAAAACAGAAAGACTATGCGCACAACCAGTCGCGTAAGTGACGTATAATAAATATAATATAACCTTACGTTTCAGTTTCAGGACAAACTGCGACTTTCTTGACTTGCATAGTTATCTTTTAAATTGACATAATTGAACCCCGTGGCACAATTCATACGGGATCAAAAAGGTAACGTATCTCTCCGTTCACCATTCATATTTTTCACACGCTGGTACAGGGAGAAAAGCAGGAAGTGACGTTCACTTTGGCTCTCTATTTACAGCGGGTGCTCAGTGTTTCTAAATCATATTAAAATTATAATATGTTAGGCTATACCGCTACAACAGGAGGGCCACTGTTTTCCCATTGAGAGCCAAATCCCCCAACCCAACATTGGAGTCCAGTCAGACAAGGCTGTCCTGTTGCTACGTTTACATGCACACAAATGTTCTGTTCTTAATCCGGTTACTCATGTAATCTGCTTTTGGGTCGACACATCTAAGAAGAATCATATCTGTTTAAAGTCATACTCCCAGTTCAGATGCCTGGCATACTCTCATAGTAAACTCAAGGCCGGATTTTTTTTTTTTTTTTTTTTGGGTCGGGCTCATGTTGGGCTCCACAGAACTATGACACAAATCTAAGACCAATCAGGACAAAATAAAATGTGTTTCCAAGAAGATTAAGTCTGATGATTTAGTCTCATTGGATGCCTGTGGGCAAGTGGTGACCAGGGGCGCGGGAAGTGGGGGTGCTTGTGGTGCTGCGGCACCCTCTGCTGTTTTGTATTGGAAATGTAATGTCAATTATTTTTTCATCATTGTAAAGCCACAGCACAGTGAAGAGGATATTAATGTGAAGATTAGCCTCTTCCTTTTGCTCTCAGATTCATGCATTTTACTTTAAAATGTACAAAATTTCTTTGTCCAGGGGGGTGGGGCACAGCCCCCCCTAGAAACCCCCCAGCCACACTAATATCTTTATCCTGCTGGTGCTACCTCTTTGCAAAGCCTAGAATCGCCTATGAGTGAGTGAGAAACTGAATCTCAGAAACGGAATAATAACATAACAGTATAATACTAATGTTAACACGTTGAGTGCCATGGACGAGATATCTCGGCTTACATGATCCAACCGTTAAGTGCCAAGGACGAGATATCTCGGCTTACATAAAAAAAATTTTTTTTTGACGGTGGGACATCGATCAACCCCTTTTACGTCTCCTATAGCAGAATTGGAGGAAGAGAATGTGTATAATCTATTTTACCGACCAGCTAGGTGGCGACGGTGCCCTCCCGACAGAGAGAAAGTCAACCAAAAGCAGCCGCCTCAGGCGGGTGCTTCCTCCATTCACAAGGAAATGGCTTGCCGATTTTACAGTCATCAGTCACCAGACTCGCCGCTCTCGGGCCGCGCCAGCAGCAGCACACGGGGGATTGCAAATTTGCATAATATATTATGGGTAAAACACACTTTGAAACGCCCGCAGAAAGGCCAGAATCGCACGCATTCCGAAAACCCAGAAACGAACGAGCCTCATTCTCATACACTCGCTGCCAGGGAGGGAGGCTGCTCAAACTCGCTGCCAGGGAGCGAGGCTGCAGCGAGCTTGTGACAAACGCAGGCTGAAAGCCACTAGACACGCCCACGGAGGGAGGAGTTGAAGGAGAGGGCGTTCGGAACTATATTGTTTGGATGTCTGATCTCTCACTGATGACAAAAATAAATGGTTAAAGTGACTGTTCTGCCTGTTTGATTGAATTTCACAAAACTGCGATTATCTCAGCTTCCACTCTCAGACAGCTGAAACCATGCTGTACTCAACGGCTAATATCTACATAACTACTAACTCTACAAACTAACTCTTTTAGACAGAGAAAGCACACATTCTATTAGTACTTTTGTGAACTTTGTGTTCACAAACTCCAAGCAGAAAAGAATCCTCGGCTCTTTTAAAATGAGCCAGAATCCTCAAAAAACGGCCTGGCAGAAGCTACCTACAGCATTGAAAAAAGGGCTGGCAGTCAATGTGTTAATTTAAAATGAGATATTCCTCTAAATATGGCGAAAAAACATCAAAACATCCGGACGATGGGTAGGGGGGCCCCTGGGAGCTTCAGTGCCCCGGGGCCCCTGGGGGTGTTAATCTGGCTCTGAGTAAACTGCTTCCTGAGGCATGCAAACATCTAACTGCTTTCACTCTTTTCATCAAACTCGGCCTCTCGGGTTTTGATGCCAGTAAACTGGGAGTGAGCGGTTTGTCCTGTTGAGGCCCAATTATACTCTATTTGCATCCGAAAATAAATCACTGCCCACATACTTCCATGCGTCTTTCACGTTGATGTCATGTTAAGCAATACATCAGCAGGGGGCAGTAGAGAGTCAAATGCGTGAGTGTGTGTGTGGTTCTGCTCCGTTTCATGCGTATCCGCAAGCTTTCAGATGACAGACAGAAATAGGCACAAAATGAACGCTGAGTACAGACAGAAGGCTCTGTCCGTCTCCATCTCCGTCTTTAACGTAGTGTATAATTAAGCCTTTAGGATCATAAACTGGGAGTGAGAAGTTCTTCCTGTTAGGAACATCCTTCCTGGCCTCTACATAATGGTAACCCTGCTCAGCCACAGGCAGAGGGCAGTCTTGCAAACCGCTCTAGCTTTATACAGGCTAGTCTGACTCACTGGAAGCAGGCTGCGGGGATAAGCTCTGCCATTGGTGCCGACCATTTCAGTCTGAGGCTGAGCGACTTCAGGGAAATCCCTTTCCGCTCCCTGCGTGTCGCTCTCAAATGCCTCTGCCGCTGTGAAACAACAACAGCGCTAGCTAACAAGCTATAGTTGCTACACACTGAAAATGGCCAATTTTGAGGAAGATTTGGATTGTGCAATAATGCAATGCAGGCCTGCTTGGTACTTTTGGTAGATGGTTGTAAAGATAACGTACTGTAATGTACTGTAACATACTGTAACGTACTGTAACGTACTGTAACGTACTGTAACGTACTGTAATGGTCAATGGTCAATGGTCTGCATTTATATAGCGCTTTTATCCAAAGCGCTTTACAATGAGTAGATAGTCTACATTCACCCATTCATACACCAATGGCGGCAGGCTGCCACGCAGGGTGCCTACACACCATCGGGAGCAATTTGGGGTTAAGTGTCTTGCCCAAGGACACAACGACAGCAGCTGGGAGGGAGCGGGGATCGAACCGCCAACCCTTGCGTCATTGGCCGACCCGCTCTACCTCCTGAGCTAAAGCCGTCCCCAGTATGCCCCAGTATGCCGTAACATACTGTAACGTACTGTAACATACTGTAACGTACTGTAACGTACTGTAACATACTGTAACATACTGTAACATACTGTAACGTACTGTAACGTACTGTAACGTACTGTAACGTACTGTAACGTACTGTAACGTACTGTAACATACTGTAACATACTGTAACATACTGTAACATACTGTAACGTACTGTAACGTACTGTAACGTACTGTAACGTACTGTAACATACTGTAACGTACTGTAACGTACTGTAACGTACTGTAACGTACTGTAACGTACTGTAACGTACTGTAACGTACTGTAAGGTACTGTACCGAGGTGTTTTTATACACCTCGTGTTTATACCGTCTATGGCTGCAAAAATAAGTCAGATTGTATAGAAGGCAAGCGGAAAATGACACTACTGTAGCTCTCACTTGCTTTATGAACTCAGTAAACACTTTCCTAATGAGTTTATGTCTCAATCTCTAGTTTAAATTCTTCTTCAACACAGCATCATGTTCATTTTGGAAATGATGGTCCCATTTAGAGTCAAATAGATGAGAAAGTGGTGGCTCTTCTCATCCAAATATGGTCATTTCTGGCTACCGGTGACTGTGTGCAAGTAAACAGGATGAAACCAGCGGTTTGTGTTAAACAGACTCAGATGTACGGTATGCACTCAGATCATAATCACATTCCCTCACATCAGATTTCTCCAATTTATGAGAACATGTCTTTGTCTGTTTGCATTCATTCCCTGCTGGACTTTTATTAGTTTACTGTGCCGGGCGGTTATGGATGCACGCTAAACAACTCTCGGTCTCCGACACTAGCTTGTCTTCATTACTCCCCATTTCATAGCGTGCAAACCTCCATGTTTCTCCCCAGCATCGTTAGAGATAGCCTGATTCAAACCTCCATGTTTTACCCCAGCATCGTTAGAGATAGCCTGCTTCAAACCTCCATGTTTTACCCCAGCATCGTTAGAGATAGCCTGATTCAAACCTCCATGTTTTCTCCAGCATCGTTAGAGATAGCCTGATTCAAACCTCCATGTTTTCTCCAGCATCATTACAGATAGCCTGATTCAAACCTCCATGTTTTACCCCAGCATCGTTAGAGAGTCGAGATAGCCTGATTCAAACCTCCATGTTTCTCCCCAGCATCGTTAGAGATAGCTTGATTCAAACCTCCATGTTTTCTCCCAGCATCGTTAGAGAGTCGAGATAGCCTGATTCAAACCTCCATGTTTCTCCCCAGCATCGTTAGATATAGCCTGCTTCAAACCTCCATGTTTTCCCCCAGCATCGTTAGAGAGTCGAGATAGCCTGATTCAAACCTCCATGTTTTCTCCAGCATCGTTAGAGAGTCGAGATAGCCTGATTCAAACCTCCATGTTTTCCCCCAGCATCGTTAGAGATAGCCTGATTCAAACCTCCATGTTTTCTCCAGCATCGTTAGAGATAGCCTGATTCAAACCTCCATGTTTTCCTCCAGCATCGTTAGAGATAGCCTGATTCAAACCTCCATGTTTTCCCCCAGCATCGTTAGAGATAGCCTGATTCAAACCTCCATGTTTTACCCCAGCATCGTTAGATATAGCCTGATTCAAACCTCCATGTTTTCCCCCAGCATCGTTAGAGAGTCGAGATAGCCTGATTCAAACCTCCATGTTTTCTCCAGCATCGTTAGAGAGTCGAGATAGCCTGATTCAAACCTCCATGTTTTCCCCCAGCATCGTTAGAGATAGCCTGATTCAAATGTAGAGGAAAAATCCAACTGCAATGCTCTGCCGATTCATCAATAATGAAATATCCGTTTTAAATGTTCATAGGAGGTTTTCTTTATTTCCACAATCATGTCTCCGTGCACGGAGGTCTCCTCTTGTCTACATTTGACAATGCAAAAGCCCCGCATTATTGTTTACTTCACATCATATACTGAAACTCAGGTACCCGCCCTCCCACCGTGGAGGGGCAGTTCTTTCCATTCATCCATGTAGCTAATCTGATGTTCACTGGAATACATAACAAATCCAGTCTATAGTCACAACAAGACACAGGTTCTCACAGGAAACTCTATTCCCATAGACACTTCCCAAAACAAGACATATGTTCTCACAGAAACTTACATCTTCTGCATTGCTGAAAAACACAGTTCACAAAATACATCTTAGAAGGGCCATAATTAATAATTAATCAATCAATACACACTTGATCAATAATTTACCATTACACAAACCTCCATGTTTTCTCCAGCATCGTTAGAGATAGCCTGATTCAAACCTCCATGTTTTCTCCAGCATCGTTAGAGAGTCGAGATAGCCTGATTCAAACCTCCATGTTTTCCCCCAGCATCGTTCGAGATAGCCTGATTCAAACCTCCATGTTTTCCCCCAGCATCGTTAGAGATAGCCTGATTCAAACCTCCATGTTTTCTCCAGCATCGTTAGAGATAGCCTGATTCAAACCTCCATGTTTTCCTCCAGCATCGTTAGAGATAGCCTGATTCAAACCTCCATGTTTTCTCCCAGCATCGTTAGAGATAGCCTGATTCAAACCTCCATGTTTTCTCCCAGCATCGTTAGAGATAGCCTGATTCAAACCTCCATGTTTTCTCCCAGCATCGTTAGAGATAGCCTGCTTCAAACCTCCATGTTTTACCCCAGCATCGTTAGAGATAGCCTGATTCAAACCTCCATGTTTTACCCCAGCATCGTTAGAGATAGCCTGCTTCAAACCTCCATGTTTTACCCCAGCATCGTTAGAGATAGCCTGATTCAAACCTCCATGTTTTCTCCAGCATCGTTAGAGATAGCCTGATTCAAACCTCCATGTTTTCTCCAGCATCATTAGAGATAGCCTGATTCAAACCTCCATGTTTCTCCCCAGCATCGTTAGATAGCCTGATTCAAACCTCCATGTTTTCTCCAGCATCGTTAGAGATAGCCTGATTCAAACCTCCATGTTTTCTCCAGCATCATTAGAGATAGCCTGATTCAAACCTCCATGTTTTCTCCAGCATCATTAGAGATAGCCTGATTCAAACCTCCATGTTTTCTCCAGCATCGTTAGAGATAGCCTGATTCAAACCTCCATGTTTCTCCCCAGCATCATTACAGATAGCCTGATTCAAACCTCCATGTTTTACCCAGCATTGTTACAGATAGCCTGATTCAAACCTCCATGTTTTACCCAGCATTGTTACAGATAGCCTGATTCAAACCTCCATGTTTTACCCCAGCATCGTTAGAGATAGCCTGATTCAAACCTCCATGTTTTCCCCCAGCATCGTTAGAGATAGCCTGATTCAAACCTCCATGTTTTACCCCAGCATCGTTAGAGATAGCCTGATTCAAACCTCCATGTTTCTCCCCAGCATCGTTAGAGATAGCCTGATTCAAACCTCCATGTTTTCTCCAGCATCATTAGAGATAGCCTGATTCAAACCTCCATGTTTTCTCCAGCATCGTTAGAGATAGCCTGATTCAAACCTCCATGTTTCTCCCCAGCATCGTTAGAGATAGCCTGATTCAAACCTCCATGTTTTACCCCAGCATCGTTAGAGATAGCCTGATTCAAACCTCCATGTTTCTCCCCAGCATCGTTAGAGATAGCCTGATTCAAACCTCCATGTTTCTCCCCAGCATCGTTAGAGATAGCCTGATTCAAACCTCCATGTTTCTCCCCAGCATCGTTAGAGATAGCCTGATTCAAACCTCCATGTTTTCTCCAGCATCGTTAGAGATAGCTTGATTCAAACCTCCATGTTTTCCCCAGCATCGTTAGAGATAGCCTGATTCAAACCTCCATGTTTTCCCCCAGCATCGTTAGAGATAGCCTGATTCAAACCTCCATGTTTTACCCCAGCATCGTTAGAGATAGCTTGATTCAAACCTCCATGTTTTACCCCAGCATCGTTAGATAGCCTGATTCAAACCTCCATGTTTTACCCCAGCATCGTTAGAGATAGCTTGATTCAAACCTCCATGTTTTACCCCAGCATCGTTAGATAGCCTGATTCAAACCTCCATGTTTTACCCCAGCATCGTTAGAGATAGCCTGATTCAAACCTCCATGTTTTCCTCCAGCATCATTACAGATAGCCTGATTCAAACCTCCATGTTTTCCTCCAGCATCGTTAGAGATAGCCTGATTCAAACCTCCATGTTTTCCCCAGCATCGTTACAGATAGCCTGATTCAAACCTCCATGTTTTCTCCAGCATCGTTAGAGATAGCCTGATTCAAACCTCCATGTTTTACCCCAGCATCGTTAGAGATAGCCTGATTCAAACCTCCATGTTTTCCCACAGCATCGTTACAGATAGCCTGATTCAAACCTCCATGTTTTCTCCAGCATCGTTACAGATAGCCTGATTCAAACCTCCATGTTTTACCCCAGCATCGTTAGATATAGCCTGATTCAAACCTCCATGTTTTCCCCCAGCATCGTTAGATATAGCCTGATTCAAACCTCCATGTTTTCTCCAGCATCGTTAGAGATAGCCTGATTCAATTACAGAAATTAACCTTTATTCAGATCGAGAGTTTCTTTTCATGAAAGGTCATGAATATGAGCTGAATCACAGCTATGTGCTTCTTGTCTTTCATTAAGTGTGGATTTGATGCCATGATGTTCCATTTGAGACGTGCAGCATGCCCTCTTCTCTGCGTTATGTGGACGAGTTTGAACATGATAGGGGCATATGAAATCCATTTTATTCTTTCCAAATTCAGGTTTTTTTTTTCAAAATTTTTTTTTTTCATTTTCATTTTTATTTGGCGGGTAGGATGGACATTTGTTGTTTTCTTGATGACTTGTCTCTCTCAGACAGCATCTTCAACATGTTTCTAAAAGTGAAAACCAAGTTGTGAGGTGACGTAAGGGTTCCACGCAAGACCCACCCCCCCTCTCAAAACACCCCAATCGAAAACAGAATTATTTCTGTAGGCCTATTTCACAATTATGAACTCATAGGTGACTACAATAATTAGGTGTACTTTTGATTTAGATAAATAGGCCTACTTTTGATCAATTTCAGCCAAATTATGGAAAATTCTGCAATATCACGTTTTAATGTTGATTCTATTTTTATTACTAAATTATATGATTCCATCCGCTTTTTCCCGTTTTACTGAAATCATATGGCCCTAGAAAAGGACTCTCCTGATGTATTGGAGCGTGTAATAGCTTTAATATTGTAGCCTGATCGCTGTCTATTTCATGTATGTTTGGGATTGTTGTTGATATGGATAATTCTTCAGTCTGGTGTCCTTCTTTAACGGGTTAGTTAGCTTGTTCTGAATCTGAATACCAATTAGGGCTCCAACTAACGATTCTTTTCATTGACAGTTATTAGACGATTATTTTCTTGATTAATCGATTAGTGTTTTGGTCTATAAAATGCCTGAAAAGCCTAAAAATGTCTTGTTTTGTCCACAACCCAAAGATATTAAGTTTACTGTCATAGAGGAGTAAAGAAATCAGAAAATATTCACATTTACAGACCTAGCACTACATTTCTTTGCCTTATCTCTCTGGTACCTCAATTCTGAGCGCCCCCTGCTGGTTGGGTGCCATTGTTGACGGCACGTTGTGCTCCTTCGCCCGTGGTGCGCCGGCGCCTTGGACGTACCTCGGAGGCAAGGCAAATCATTTTAGTGCTAGGTCTGTAAGAAACTGGAATCAGAGACTTTTCACTTTCTTTTTAAAAAACAAAACATTAATTGATTATCAAAATAGTTGGTGAATAATTTAATAGATGACAACTAATTATTGACTAATAATTGCAGCTCTTAATACCAATGAATGCAGTGCCAAACGTTGCCCTTTTACAGTTTTCCTGGATTCGCTGGCTGTGTTTACATTTGTTTCTTAACCCGGTTACTCCAGTAGCCTGGTTTTGTGTCGACGCACGTATCTGGATTAGAAAAACCAGGTCAAACTCACCTCGCCTGAGAATCCTGTGAGAATCCCAATTAAAATGCCCGGCTTGCTCCCATGCATATGAAACAGGTTACTGGGACATCTTGGTAACATTATTAGGAAATACATGTATCGACCAACCTACCAGTTTTTTTCCCCTCTGAGTGAAACAGCTGCTTCTTTGTAACTCAGTTAAAGTGGATGTCATGAACTTAGTTGTCCCTGTTTCCTCTCTATTCCATGTCAGTAAGTTGTAGTTTGCCTTCGAAGGGACAAATTGTCATTCGTTAATTTGTAGTATACATATTAAAGAATAACTTTTTTTTCCCTGGCGATGAATACGCTCACTACAGAAAATGGCAAATTGTTCAGATTTTATCTGGTTTTCAGACCTATCAGCTCATGATATTTTTATCAAATTATCTCAAGGCACTCGCAAATACTCTTGTTGCTTCAATTGATTTCACTTGATAGATGCTGATGACTAGATTCTCATAAAACCTCAGATTAAGTAAATGTGTTATATTCTCCTGTAGGGTTGTCATGATACCAAAATTATGACTTCGATACCGATACCTGCTTAAATATCTCGATACCACGGCAAAATGCTAAAACAACAGGAAAAGTCGTGTAATAATGGATGACAGAAGAACATGGAAGTTAAAATTCATGTTTTGAGTCTTCATCATACTTTATGTGGTGTTCAAAGATAGCTGGGGAAGGCTGCCTCAACTGATTCTGCTGGCATCTCATTTGACTAAATAGAAAATGAGGAAATGTGTTCAGTAGAGCGCAGAATAGAATAATTTCTGTTCAGTGTACTTTAGTATAATCCTGAGTTTGAGCTTCATCATTAAGTGCCAGATTTACAGTTAATGTCATGTATGTTTATTATTTTTCACAATAATGTGGTATGTGGTGTCAAGTGTTTTCTTTTGTTCATACATGTAGGTGAGTTTTTGACAATTATTATAACATTAATCATGGATTATTCTAAATAAATAAATAATTCTCAGTGTTATTAAAGCTTTTACATGGTAATATGCAGTAATTTGATGTCCCTTATACTTAGTGTATGTGATTTCTTTAACAGTTAACGTTATACAGTTTGCAACCTCATATCACTCTTAAACACCGTCATGACTCAATAGCCTACCTCCTTGGCAGAGGTTAGGCGCTCATGAACGCATTGCCTTTAATTGCCTCGTCAAACGACGCTGAAAAAAGTTTGCTTGTCACAAAATAAATCACACTCGCTTGACTTGACGTTATCACATTCAATAAACTGTCACACTTTGTACTAGTCGGATCGTCTGTTGGAGAGATGCTTTGGCAAGTCAAGAGGACGTGTTGTCTCCCTTTTGCCTGTGTAAACATCGTTTTACAGACGGACAGCTTTGTCAGACAGGCAGAGAGAAGGAGAGAGAGAGAGGGAGGGAGGAAAAGCCAGCAGCACCCGCTGCAGCAGCACCCCGCACACAATTTACAGGCAAAATCCGTAGAGATTCAACACATTAACGTTGCTTCCCATGGTCAGAAAAAGTCGCCAGATTTGTCGCTAGTCGCCTTTGAGAAATAAAGTCGCCACGTGGGTCTGAAAAGTAGCTAAATATATCGACAAAGTTGCCAAGTTGGCAACACTGCATGTCGGCTGAACAGAGGAGTGGAGAGTGGAGTGTCAGTGAGACAGGGGAGGGCGGACTTGGCACGCCCACAGGGAGTTGAAACAGACAGAGACAAAGCTGCAGCACACAGACTCCGGTGGAGAAACAGACGGTGGCACATGGATGCAACGCAACTCATGTCATTTTTAAAAGTACCGCTACTAAATTAACGTGGTATAGTATCCTTTTTAATGCCAGGGTATCGCGGTACTGCTGTAGTACCGGTATACCGTGCAACCCTATTCTCCTGGGGAAAAGTGTCATTGTTGAAACTGCTAAAATGAAATGCCAGTGCAGTAAACATACACACACACGTTAGTTTTTGCAGTGCTGCTGTCTTTGTAACAGAGTTGGATGTGGATGTAATGAACTGTGTGGTCTTTCCCTCCCAGCGTCAGTAATCAAATCATTTCAGAAAATCGTTCCTGTGCGTACGCAGGCTAACTCCATCAGCCCGACTGCATCCATGATCCTCTTCTGTCAGGGTTAACTGTGTATGTGTGTGTGGGGGTGGGGGTGTGTGTGTGTGTGTGTATGGAGGTCCATACGTCTCACTATTCACTGACACATGCGCAGCAACGTGTGTGTGCCTGCATGACTTAACATAGTCAATCTTGTCACGCGTGCACACGTACGCGCACTATGATGTGCGCAAACTACATCACGCGTAACGACAAGCTGCGTAGCACAGCTACTTACAGCGTACATCATTACGCGTAAGAATGATGTACGCGGGTTGCGCAGCCAGAGCGCGTAAGCGCACGCATGAAGATAATAGAACAATTTTGTCACGCGGGCACATGCACGCGGACTATGATGTGCGCAAACTACATCACGCGTAACAACAAGCTGCGTAGCACAGCTACTTCCAGCATGTACACGTGTGACCAGTGTTGGAGAAATTTCGTTAGACGTTCACGCACACACCCGTTCGCAGTTTTGAGTGTTACGCAACCGGAAGTGTATCTGCATCGTGCACAACACTGAACACATGAACGCGTCGTGTAGTTCTGTTCTGTGTTATTCTATCTCTTTCTATGTTACATTTTCATCCAGTAGATGGTGCCAGTGACCAAACCAACCAGTTGATCAAGCATGTCGCTTAGGCGTGATTTCTAACCCCACATAGGATAAGCAATAACCACGCCCTGTGGCGCCGGGATTGGCCAGGAGCAGCACTGGAGGGCACGCAGCCCAGCGATTTCATGAACCAACTGAATAGCTCTTGAGAACGACAGCGATTTCGAGAGCGGACATTGAGAGCGGACATTGAAATTAATTATGGTCACCTACCTTCCTTAGCATAGTAATAATAATAAGCATAATAATTCTACACAATGTACACAATCTACAAAAACATGCAATAATATAAACGGTGTTGTGTTCACGTTCATAGCTCATATATATAATGTATCATATCGTTAATTTCAAGCTCAATTCTTACCCAGAGAAAAGGTACAGCACTGAAAATGTAACAAGCAAAAGTTTTTTAAACATCTTTATTTTAAAAGATGAAAAACCCCAGGTGCTATGTGGGGTTAGAAATCACGCGTCGCTTCGAGGAGCTGTCCTGCTTCTGAAACAGAGCAGCGTCACAATCACATAGCCTGCTATAATGTTTATTAATGTTCCAGATGTATTTTATTTTATTGACAGTATTTCATTGTTAATATGAGCTGCTGCAAGTGTTAATGCTCTGCTGTTCCTTAACAGCAACATGTGAAGTTGTTATTTTTTATTTTGTAGCCTATTATAAAAGCCTGCTGCTCTCTGTTTTTGTTAACTTGATTCCTCATTCATAGGCTATATTTTTATTTTATTTATTTATTTATTTGTTTTATTGCCTAAACATTTCAGAGGCCATTTAAAAAACGTTATGCTACATGCTGAAAGATCGCCTGGTTTTTTATTTTGTGTTTTGTAGCTATAGCCTATTATATGGTAACACTTTACAATAACGTACACAAATACTATAGTAGTTACTAGTAAACTAACCATTAACTAATAGCCAGTTAATGAGTAGCTAATGAAAAATTTGGCATTAGTCAATCACTAGTTAATCATAGTTAATGAGTAGGTAGTCATTAGTTAATGATTAGTATCTATTTTCCTGAAGTATTATTGCCTGAACATTTCTGAGCCATGATTAAAATGATCTGTTTATGAATTGCGTGGTTTTGTGTGCAGTGTGATCAAAGAATAGATCTAGAATGAGTGTGTTTACTGTCATGCACACAATAAACTGATAATGAGAATTACTGAACTCAGAATAATCAGTTTATGAATGAAAAAAGGGCACGCAACACAATTTCTTGATAGCTCCCGTGGCGGACATTTATTGAGACAGTTTCGGCCCAATTGGGCCTTCGAATTGGGCCTTCAAAATCACAGGCAGCAGCGGTGCGGCCAGGGGATGCCTGTTGCAGCCAGCGACACGGCGCGTGGCCTGAGGGGAAATTGATGAGTTACAATCAGCAGCTCATATTAACAATGAAATACTGTCAATAAAATAAAATACATCTGGAACATTAATAAACATTATAGTTTAGTTTAGTTTAGTTTAGTTTATTTCGGTCAATTTCACAAGTACAGCTCAATACAGTTGTGATTAAAGAAAAGCAAGAAAACAAAATAAGAGAACAAACAGTGATTGCTGGTTGGGTGTATACAAGCCTGAAAAGATCTGACCGAAAAAGGAGTAGGCTGAAGCAAACGCTTATAGCGCCTACCCTTTTTACATTTTTTTTTTTTTTTTTTTTTTTTTTTTTATTATTATTATTATTATTTTTTCTTGATATATAATATTGATAATATTGATAGTAATGATAATAACAATAATAATGAGTACTAAGCAAAATACAGGTATTCTATATACACATGAATTGTACTTACAAAGTGTCAAATACACAAACTAAATTTCTATATATCTATGAATGTAATAATATGTTTAAATATAATAATGTAATATAATATAAATATCAATCTTGAGTTTTATATTTGTTAATAATCTGATTTTTTAACATTTTTTTAAATTTGTTGATTGTTTTATACATTTTTATTTCATTTTCTAGTCCATTCCATAATTTAACTCCTTTAACTGTTATACACCTTTGCATTGCATTTGTTCTGGTTTTTGTTGTTGTAGTTGTGAACATGCAGATTCCTCTTAGGTTATAAGTGCTTTCTCTGGTTCATAGCAGGCTATGTGATTGTGACGCTGCTCCTTTCAGCAGCAGGACAGCTCCTCTTCCACTCAGTGCGCTGTGCGCGGCTGCGCCGCTGCCGTCTGCCGTCTGTCTCTCTCTGCTGCTGAAATTGTGTTGCGAGCCCTTTTTTCGTTCATAAACTGATTATGATTATGACACACCCTGTATCCCTCCTATGGAGGGACAAAAAACCAAGGATCAGCTATAAAAAATTAATACAGCCGCGAAGCAGTGGAGGAATAGGACTTCCAGATATCCACCAGTTAGGCCCAGCAGAGTGGAAAGTCTTCACTAGGTCGTTTTCCAGAAAACAGGCAGAATATGTTAATTGAAGTGTTCTATCTATAATCCTTCCCTTTGTCCACACAGCTCCCCTGAAAACAGCTAGGCTAAATAACATAAGGCATATGTTTAAGCTATTTATTTTTATTTTTATTGAAAAGTTAAGTAGACTATAGCCTACATTATATTAACTCTATAATAAATTAGACTCACGTGCATGGGGGCAACACCTATAAACACAATGAATTTCCTACAGTTTTAGGCCTATACATATTATCAGATGAAATTAATTAGAATAAACACTCTGAAAATAAATAAATAAATAATCATATTGCGACTGCATGGTGCATATAGATTGGCAGCCAACATCCGCATGTTTCCAATTCCTCTCTTCAATTCTTGATGGATTTAATTCGTTTAAATTGCCATAATCTCGAGATTGAGGCTAACTAACACAATACGCTATTTCTTACCTTTTTCTTCCATAAAAGCAAATGTTATTCCCATGTTGTTGTGAGGTGACGAGAGGCGCACTGTGCATCTGCACTTCCTAATTGCAAATTCATTCATTCATCACGTAGCCTATAGGCTAGCCTACACATCACAAAATAATATTCGCTAATTTAATAGATGGAGATGTGTGAACATTTAATTCTAGCATTTCAATAGGCCTATATATCAAAATTGTGCTGGTGATGGGCAGATGCAGGCTTTCATCTCGCTGTGCACTGCGTGTTGGACATCAAAGGAGTTATAGTTTATAGGCTAACACTTGCCGGCACTCCTTTCATCAATTGATATGCGGGCCTATAGAGTGGCATAATCAAGGCCCAAAATCGAATTAAAACTAATTTAAAATGAACAATGCTTGCTGGCTCACGTGCAGCTACCTGCCGACTCAAATCCAAGTGTCTCTCCAACTTGCAATGCGCGAAAAAGCAGTGAAAACCCATGCGTAATATGAACATACATAACAAAGTGCCGACCCATCAAATAGGTAAGCTAATGTAGACATGGCTGTCTGACCCGTGCCCCCTGAAACGATGGAGGATTCAACCTTTCAAATATGAATTTTAAATAGGCTATAGGCCTACCGATAATCATATAGCCTACTGTAAATATGGCTGGCAGCTATAAATAAAAAAGGTAGGTTAGTTTTTGTGTGTGCCTTATTTAGCCTATTTTATGTTTAACACATTCACTGCCAGCCTTTTTTTTTTTACTGTAGGTAGCTTTTGCCAGAGGGTTTTTTTGAGGATTCTGGCTCATTTTACAAGAGCCAAGGATAATTTTCTGCTTGGAGTTTGTCAACACAAAGTTCACAAAAGTACTAATAGAATGTGTGCTTTCTCTGTCTAAAAGAGTTAGTTTGTAGAGTTAGTAGTTATGTAGATATTAGCCGTTGAGTACAGCATGGTTTCAGCGTCTGAGACAAAAAGCTGAGATAATCGCAGTTTTGTGAAATTCAATATCAAACAGTCACTTTAACCATTTATTTTTGGCATCAGTGAGACATCAGACATAAACAATATAGTTCTGAACAGTAATTTCCTCCATAGCAGCACCCGCACCCCGAACTCCTCCCTCCGTGGGCGTGTCTCCGTGTTTGTCAGTCACAAGCCAGTCTCTCCTGCCTGTCTGAGCAGTGAGCAGCAGCCTCTCTCTCTGGCGGCCCCTCGTCGGCGAGCGTGGATGTGGCTTAATCCGTTCTTGGATTTTCGGTTGAGAGCTTTGACGAAGCCTTGTGTGACTCTAGGCTTATGCTGCGCGCTTCAAAGTGTGCTTTCCACCCAGTCCACCTTTGGAAGCCCCCACCGCCGTGCGCCCGTGTGAAAGGTTTTCGCCTACAGTATGAGAATGAGGCTCGTTCGCTTCTGGGTCCTCGGTTGAGCTCAGCTGGAATGCGTGCGTTTCTGGCCAAACAACACTCAATAGTCTGAGCACCGTCGCCACTCAGTGGGTCGGCGGAATGGATTGCACACGCCCGGCGGCTCTAACAGTATAATAGAAGATGCAAAAGGGCCAGATCAACGATCCACCGTCAAAAAAAAAAAAACGATTTTTTTGACGTATCCATACGTCGCTGGCAGTTAACGGTTGGATTCTGCTTGACGTATCAGTACGTCGTTGGCAGTTAACGTGTTAAGAGAAATATAGCCATTGTTAACGAGATGTCCATTATTTCAAAATGCCGTGATGTCTGCATCAAATAGCCTGACATTGCAGAAACAACACACAACTTGATTTAAAAACGAAAATTAGTTTGTTCTGATTTTATTACAAATATTCCAACACTTTATTTTAACTTCTGTGTTGACATATTAACAGTATCATCTGAGAAAGGTTTGTCGGCAGTGCACTCATCTCAACAAGCCATGCGCTTGGCCTGCAGTGAGCATTGTCGCGTTTTGATCTGCTGGTTATAAGCGTGGTTGACACAGCCGAATTTAACGCGGCGGCAATCCGGAAATTAGGCTATAGGCAACAAAATAAATTGATTAAGAATTGAGGAGCAGAGGCCTATTCATATTACACAGGCTAGGATTGTGCATTGCAAGTTGGAGACACACTTGGATATGGAGTCGGCAGGCAGCTCCACACAGGTGCGCAGCAAGATGAAAGCCTGTATCTGCCCGTCAGCACAATTTTGATATAGGCCTCTATTGAATGGCTAGAATTCCTCATATAGACCTATAGCTCACTTTGCAACATGGGAATAATATTTGCTTTTATGGAAGAAAAATGTAAGTATAGCCTACGAAAGCACTTGGTGTTTGAGACCACATGTGATCATAGCCTACTTACCATTCCTTAAGTGGCAAATCAACTCCTCTCCTTAATAACGGCAATAAGAATAATTTATGCTGTATGCACGGGCGGCGGATGCGTTTGGACACACCTGAATCCAAATGTCTTCATATTGCACAATGCACGGCCCGCGTTTGCATTTGGTTGTACAAGATCATCTGTGAATGATCAATCTCAAGATTATGGCAATTTAAGTTAAATACACATGGCATTGCATCAATATACAGTAGTTGCAACACTTCAGAAACTCAGGATATAGCCTACCACTGACTGAGTCGGAGAATGGGATATGTACAGTAGTAGGCTACACTGTGGGCGGTGCTCTCCTAACTTGTTTTGATTTTTCAGTTTGTTGGCAGCCTGGAGGTGGGGGTGGCTTCCCTGGGTGTCTGGGGCTGGCAAAGGGGCTCTTAGCCTGGGTATGGTGGCTGGCCTGGGTGTCTCTAGGCCCAGTCATAGACTTTTAGCCTCTCTGGTCTTAAGACATGTTAACTTGTGCCCCTGGGAGTCCGTGGCAGCCGACATCTAAATAAAGGCTATTTCTCACCAATGTCTGTGATCCACAGCTGATTTTAGGATGTATCCAACGTTCACAATCACATTCCTGTATCTGAATGCAGCAGGCTCGTGTTTGCTGCTATAGCGAAATTATATGAAGTGACATAAAAAAACGAGTTGAAACGTTTATTTCAAGCTGCAGGAATGCAGGAAACTCTGAGAAATATGGACTTGAAAATCAATTTCGGAGTGGGGGGGTTTCGGAGTGGGGGGGTTTCGGAATGGGGGTGTTTCTGAGTGGGGGGGTGTCGGAATGGTGGTGTTTCGGAATCTGTGGGTTCCCCCCCCCCCCTTTTCTATCGTCTTTGTCATGTCCTGTTTGTATTATGGAAAAAAAAAAAAAAAAACATTATAGCAGGCTATGTGATTGTGACGCTGCTCTCTTTCAGGACAGCTCCTCGAAGCGACATGCTTGATCAACTGGTTGGTTTGGTCACTGGCACCATCTACTGGATGAAAATGTAACATAGAAAGAGATAGAATAAAACAGAAGAGAAGTACGCGACGCGTTCATGTGTTCAGTGTTGTGCGCGCTGCACATACACTTCCGGTTGCGTAACACTCGAAACTACCAACGTGTGTGTGTGTGAACGCGTAACGAAATTTCTCCAACACTGGTCACACGTGTACACGCTGGAAGTAGCTGTGCTACGCAGCTTGTTGTTACGCGTGATGTAGTTTGCGCACATCATAGTGCGCGTACGTGTGCACGCGTGACAAGATTGACTATGTTAAGTCACGCAGGCACACACACGTTGCTGCGCATGTGTCAGTGAATAGTGACGTCGATAGGACCCCATAGTGTGTGTGCGTGTGCGTGTGTGTGTTTGTGTGTGTGTGTGTGTGTGTGTGTGTGTGTGGGGGGGGGGGGGGGGTGTGGGGGTGTGAGAGAGAGAGAGAGAGAAAGATGAGGTGTTTATATATTTGCATGTGTGTGTGTGTGTGAACATGTACATACTAATGGAAAACCACAAGCTAAAAACTAAATCACAATCAGAAAGACAGCTACACAAACAATGAGCGCTATGTGTCAGTGTTAAAAGAGGCAGAATGGTCATTATGATTATACAAGTTCCAAACCAACATAAGGCATAAGGCATATTGTCAGAATCTGTTCAGTCTTGGCAGTGCTTGCCCCTCCCTCGTTACCACCACTGAGGTGCCCTTGAGCAAGGCCCTTAACCCCAACTGCTCCAGTGGAGCTGATCAGTGGCCAGCAGATCAGACTGTGGTTGTACTGGTCAGCTTCCATGTATGAATGTGTGTGTGAATGTGAACAGGGCGCTGTCAGTCTGACTCAGAGTCCCCCTAAAATAAAGGTAAAAAAAAGTATGTTCCTCCATACAGACAGGGAAAAAGAGAGAGAGGGAGAGAAAGTGACCATACATACATACATACAGACAGAGAGAGAGGGAGAGAAAGTGACCATTTCATGCACAAAGAACACAGTCAACATGTGCCTTTCTGTACGGCTTACATGTTGCAGTCAGTCGCGGGCTGTGAGGGGGCTCAATCTAATCCGTCGAAACAATTAGTAGTTGTTGATACACTGAAGAAGTTTGTGAGAGCTTCTGGTGTCTAATGAGGCATTCTGCTGGGAGGATTGCAAGGAGCGAGACAACACTGACTGGAATATCCCATTTTGAATAAAAGTTCAAGTTCTACCTGACAACCCCTTTGACATCAGCGCGAACCAAAGAAAAACATCCTGGCCCAACTTAAATGGTTAATAAATGTTGCTAATTGTCTTTCTTTCTCACATAATGCACGTCAGCCCAAATCACAACATGTATTTCTGAAGAAACAAGCACGAATTTGCAACAGCTGCGTGACATCATCCACTCCACAGTTCAAAAGCAAACAGCAAACAGAAATTGATTGCTGATGGATACCAAAGTTGATTCTCTTCTCAAAAACAAAGCCGTCTTGTGAGCAAAGGTCTTAAGATGACTCCTGACTTCAATAAGAACTAAGCATGTGCTTTACTTTGACAGGTCTTAAGATGACTCCTGACTTCAATAAGAACTAAGCATGTGCTTTACTTTGACAGGTCTTAAGATGACTCCTGACTTCAATAAGAACTAAGCATGTGCTTTACTTTGACAGGTCTTAGGATGACTCCTGACTTCAATAAGAACTAAGCATGTGCTTTACTTTGACAGGTCTTAAGATGACTCCTGACTTCAATAAGAACTAAGCATGTGCTTTACTT
>NC_139635.1:11802376-11809876 GCF_964638095.1 Poromitra crassiceps
CACAGCTTCCAGCAGGTCTGGTCTTCATCTTCAAAGAGCTCCCCAAGTGCTGAAAGTTTCTTCTGCTTATTGAGTGGTATCTGAAAATAAAAAAAGGCATCGTGATTCATCAAGCATTATTTGTGTTATCAATAGAAAGAAGTGTCAGTGCTATGCACATCTTAATAGAAATGACAATTTATTGTTAGTAACATAGCTTAGGCTACACTATGAATAACACACCCATTATCACTCGTCATTATGCAAAATAATAATTTACCTGAACCATATCCATCGCTGAGAAGAGGGTGAATTGTGTCTCCTCCTGTGCGGCTGTCACTGGCACATGGTTACCTAGCAATGAAAGCAAGAGTGCAACGTTAAATAACACGTCTCACGGTCGGTGATACGAGCTGATGATAATTATTATAGAACGTTAACAACGCTAAGCTATGAAGCTAACTCAGCCAAGAAGACAGTGAAAAGCCCTGTTATCTAACAACCACAACGGCAGTGAAACAACTTATCCAGCTAACGCTAGCAAATTAAATAACGTTACCTGATGTTGTAGAAGTCGATGCCTCTCTCAAGTTCCGTCATCATCCTCCTGCAAGACTTCAGCTAACGTTACAGCTGACGAGCTGATGAGGTGCTGCTAACGTTAGCTAGCTGCCGTGCGGTGTCTGCTTCATTCACTCAGGTTATCTAACACGTTACAGTCTTCAGCATTTAGCTAAATACATCTTGTGTTTGACCATGCTTCCTCAAGTTTGAGGTGTTTCCCTAGTCAGCTTTGCAATTCACATCACAAATGTTGCAACCAGTGTTGTCTGAGTCTATCTTGGTAAAGTGTAGCCACATTTTTGGACCGCTTTCGGCTGGCCCTGTTCTGCTTTCAGGATCTTCAGGTAGAGTGACGTACTGACGTAACGCGCTCTCCCGTGTTGCCTTAACCCTGTAAGACCCACGGTTGTAATATTACAACATTTGTATTTTATAAAAAAAAGGGTATAAATCATTTGTTTTCTTGTTCTTTTTTCACCTAAACATCATCATTGGATCCTATTGTTTAGTCTTGCAATGCTATTGGCCAGGATATTTGCATATAAGTACCCCCCACAGGGCCAGGACACATCACAACTTCAAAATTGTTGACGGAGCAACAACTCTCTTTTTCACTGGACGGAATTCCTCACAAAGAAGTAAGTAAAATGCCTGTAATATTTTTTTGGGTGATCATTAGAATGTCTAGAACATGTACATATGTTATTATTGTGAAACATATCCCCCAAATGTAAATTAGAGCATGTTTTATAGAGGTTGCAATTTTACAACGGTGGGGCAGTGTGGTAGCAAATATCCAGGTGGTACTGTTAGTTTACATACCTGGCTAAGTGGAGTCTTATAGTTTTCACAATACATTTATACAGTTATATGTGTATTTTCCCCACATTGCATACCTACATATATATATAGTGTAGGCTATATGTGCATTTTTATTTAATTTCTAATTTCCAATAATATTTGTAACCAATTGTACTCAAAGACAAATATACTGCATAACATGTAATTGCTTACAATGTTTTAGTATTCACTTTCAACAGATCAGTTCCTACTTCTGTTTGTAATCATGTTTATTTGGTTTAAGTTAGTTCCTGGAGGATTCCATGTGGTAATTGTTCATGTGGGGGTTGCACACATAGGACCATCATCATTGTTCATGTGAGGGCTGGTGGGGGTTGTCCACTTAGGACCATCATCCCTTTGTGAGGATAAGCAAAGCACAATAGGTTGGCCAGACAGTATTGTGTGACTTGTGAAATGTGTACTGCAGTGAGATGTGTAAACACTACTAATGTACTAAAGTTATTTCTTTATTTTCATTTCAGAATGCCACAAGCAAGGAGACTGGAAGAGAGTCCAAACCGCGCTCCACCCAAGGCACCACGTCAACATCCGCCATCGGATGTGCGCCAGGACCAAGTTGGACATCTCCCACGAAAGACACAGAGAGGGCGCTGCAGGAATGGTGGCTGTTCAGGGTACACCAACTTACTATGCCACAAGTGTGATGTTTGTCTGTGTATTTCAGGTGACAGGAACTGTTTCTGGGACTATCACTGCAAATAAGCGTAAGCAATTGATTGTAAATGGTGTTCAAAGTGATTTGCAGTCACTTGGAGTATGAGAGGGGGGTGCCTGTTACATTTTGCGGAGTAATTAGGTTTCTTTAGTACATTTATTGTATGTATTGTTTTTCATTTTGTTGTTCTTTTAATAAAATCACAATTCTTAAAAATATGGCTTACATTGATGTTATTATTCATAATGTATACTGTTCTGAGGCCAAATATTATTCATAATGTATACTGTTCTGAGGCCAAATAATAAACCATAACCATATAAATTAACCCTTACATTGTTTTAATGAAGTATATATACATTTGCCATGTTATTCTGACAATGAGTAAAAATGGCCTATAGGAAATTCTGCTACCCGATTGACCCTACGTTGTGATATTACAACATTTCCATAAAACCTTACAAAAACTTTTTTTTTTTTTAAACACTATATTTTCTTCTCCAAAGTACTCCTACAACACCATCAGAAAGGTTGATTATTTTTTTTTGCAAGTAGAAATATATCCGGGTCTTACAGGGTTAAGGTTCCGTCGGAATTTCTAGTTTACCCACTCTCTTTCTATTACTCAGTTGCGTTCAAGTACCGAAATTTGGTACCGTTCGTTTATATGTGAACTGGTACGGGGCAGTACCGACGTATTTCGGTCGGTGCCTGTAAAAGTACCGAGTTCGGTACCCATCCCTACCCACCACTCACAATCACAACTCAGAAATGGTCTGATTGGTGCTCACGTAACATCATTAGAACACATATACAATATGAACACATAAGAATATACAAATATTCATAGATATTAACAGATAAACATATAAATAGTATAGATATAAACAGTCTTGACAACCATCTGAGGTAGCCTAAAGTTGGCTGTTTACAAAATATGTACAGGGTGCATGATGAGTAGCAGCAATATTGAGCTTTGTATTGCACATGGATTACAGATATAGACAGAGTAGATCAGAGATATAGACAGAGTAGATTACAGATATAGACAGAGTAGATTACAGATATAGACAGAGTAGCGTAGAGACACTGCATGAAATGGGCCACGCCCATCACGGAGGAAAGCTCTCCGTTCACGTCCACACACCATTTTCCTTGAATGAAACATAGCTAAAAGCTGTTGTGTGGTGGGGCTGCGCACACAACAAATGTAAAAGAAACGCCAGTTAAAGTGTTTTTGTACTCCCCAGCAAAACAAGGAAGCCATTGAGAATTGGCGAGAAGAAAAATGTGGATCTTACTGTTAACCACATGCATTTAACCAAAATCCCCATGCAAAAAAATCCCATTGCCTTTAACTCATTGAGTGCCAGCCACTTTTGGAGAACGGACGCTCCCAGTGCCAGAGTTTCAGAGCGTTTTCAGTGATTTCTCGAGGCCCACAGAATATTGTGTGATATTACTATGTAAACACCAAACACGCACAAAGAACAAGCTGGCTCTATTGTATCATCAGCAAAAAAAAGTTTATTGATACCATTTTCCGTTCTTTAGTTATGAGCCGGAGAAGATAGGTCGTTTTGAGCAAATACAGGCGTTTCAAATTATTAGCTGAGATATTCCGCCTTTTGTGAAATGAAGCATTTCAAGCACATTCACTGAGTCTGAAGATAATGTTTTCTGATGTAGTGACGTGGTGTAGTTGTGTGATGCCCTGCGTGCCCCACCCTCCTCTCCCCCCCTCCCCCCCTCCCCCCCTCAGCTGCAAACTCCTCCCCACACTAACACACATCCTCACGCACCCACTCTATTTTCGGAGTGCTCCGTTTTTGTGTGCCGGGCGGCTCCCAGCGCAACACGGAAGAGCCAAACCGGACTGCTGAATGGTTTGGTGTCGGGTGCTGCTTTTCTGGTGGCTAATCGTGTGGAGAAACTAGACAGACAGACAGAGACAGAGGGGCTCAGTTGTGGGCGCGGATTGACTCCTGTTCGCAGCCAACGTCAGCTCCAGACAGAGCAGTCTATATGGCTCTGGCTGCAGCATACATCGGTTTCTCTTTGATCACGGCTTTTTCCTCCTGTTTCTCCGGACCTGTCTCTAATCTGGAGAGCACTGTCGCCACCTAATGAGTCCGTAAAATAGGTTATACACCTTCAATAGCTCCCATATTTGTACAGGAGATGCCTGAGGCTTTCATCCACGTCCCACCGTCAAAAAACGCATTTGACGTCGATCGACGTCCTTGGCACTCTACGTCACTATTTAATTTGACGTCGATCGACGTCCTTGGCACTCAATGAGTTAAGATGCACTACTTCCGGACTCGTTCCTGCGGTACTCGATGACTCAGGGTACCAGCACAGTTCATAGTGACACAGCAGGACAGTGTAACTCAGGGTACCAGCACAGTTCATAGTGACACAGCAGGACAGTGTAACTCAGGGTACCAGCACAGTTCATAGTGACACAGCAGGACAGTGTAACTCAGGGTACCAGCACAGTTCATAGTGACCAAGCAGGACAGTGTAACTCAGGGTACCAGCACAGTTCATAGTGACACAGCAGGACAGTGTAACTCAGGGTACCAGCACAGTCCATAGTGACACAGCAGGACAGTGTAACTCAGGGTACCAGCACAGTTCATAGTGACACAGCAGGACAGTGTAACTCAGGGTACCAGCACAGTTCATAGTGACCAAGCAGGACAGTGTAACTCAGGGTACCAGCACAGTCCATAGTGACACAGCAGGACAGTGTAACTCAGGGTACCAGCACAGTTCATAGTGACACAGCAGGACAGTGTAACTCAGGGTACCAGCACAGTCCATAGTGACACAGCAGGACAGTGTAACTCAGGGTACCAGCACAGTTCATAGTGACACAGCAGGACAGTGTAACTCAGGGTACCAGCACAGTTCATAGTGACACAGCAGGACACTGTAACTCAGGGTACCAGCACAGACCATAGTGACACAGCAGGACACTAACTCAGAGTACCAGCACAGTTCATAGTGACACAGCAGGACACTGTAACTCAGGGTACCAGCACAGTTCATAGTGACACAGCAGGACAGTGTAACTCAGGGTACAGCACAGTTCATAGTGACACAGCAGGACAGTGTAACTCAGGGTACCAGCACAGTCCATAGTGACACAGCAGGACAGTGTAACTCAGGGTACCAGCACAGTCCATAGTGACACAGCAGGACAGTGTAACTCAGGGTACCAGCACAGTTCATAGTGACACAGCAGGACAGTGTAACTCAGGGTACAGCACAGTTCATAGTGACACAGCAGGACAGTGTAACTCAGGGTACCAGCACAGTCCATAGTGACACAGCAGGACAGTGTAACTCAGGGTACCAGCACAGTCCATAGTGACACAGCAGGACAGTGTAACTCAGGGTACCAGCACAGTTCATAGTGACACAGCAGGACAGTGTAACTCAGGGTACCAGCACAGTCCATAGTGACACAGCAGGACAGTGTAACTCAGGGTACCAGCACAGTTCATAGTGACACAGCAGGACAGTGTAACTCAGGGTACCAGCACAGTTCATAGTAGGGTTGGCACGATGGACGATGGCATCGACCATCGTCGATGGGCCGACCCCCATCGACCTCTGACCCTCCTACATCGGACCATCGTGATTAATTATCTGTCCTAACTAGGGATGTTCATTTTGAAATCTTTCCAAAATCGATAATCGGTGAAAATTAACGATCAATTATCGATTATCGATCATATTAACACGTTCACTGCCAACGACGTGTTAACACGTTTTCAGAATCCAGCTGTTGACTGCCAACGACGTGTTAACACATTGACTGCCAGCCTTTTTTCAATGCTGTAGGTAGGTTCTGCCAGGGTTTTTTTTGAGGATTCTAGGCTCATTTTACAAGAGCCGAGGATTCTTTTCTGTTAGGACTTCGTGAACACCAATCATCTAAAAAGAACTAATAGAATGTGTGCTTTCTCTGTCTAAAAGAGTTAGTTTGTAGAGTTAGTAGTTATGTAAGCATTAGCAGTTGAATACAGCATGGTTTCAGCGTCAGAAAAAATATTCAGAGATAAACGGCTTTTTGTGAAATTCGATAGAACAGTCACTTTAACCATTCATTTTTGGCATCAGTAAGACCTAAACAATAGTTTTGAACAGTAATTTCCTCCATAACAGCAGTAAACTTCCCTCTGCTTCCAACTCCTCCCTCCGTGGGCGTTCTTCTTGGCTGCAGCGCCGTGTCACAAGCACTTTCCTACCTGTGCAAATGCACTTTCTCATACTCTCGACCTCTCAAATAAATTTCTGAATAGAAATTAAATTACTCTAAATTATAGCGAAAAAGAAACAAAAAAGAATGGGTTGAAAATCCCATTCTAAAAGCCTTTTATGGCTGTTTCCAATTTGGTGCTATTTTGCAAGGCAAAATGGCCTGCTGCACCACAAGCTTGTCACCAGTCTCATTGCTTTGCTGCTTTGTGCGGCTGTGAGCCTGTCTGTGCGGCCGCTCTTTGAGGAAGTCTGGTTGGACTCGCTCGCTTCTTGGAGTTTTGGTTGAGAGCTTTGATAAAGCTTTTGCGATTCTGGTCATATTTATGCTGCGTGTTTCAAAGTGTGTCCCACCCGCAATCCACTATGCAAATCTGCAATCCCGCACCGCCAGCAATCAGCGCGAAAACGAAAGCGCCTTCGCCAATCCACCTTCATGAGAATGGCTTCAGTCACACTGCTTTTTGCTTGCCTTCCTCTAGTCAGGAAAGCACTGTCACCACTTAGTGGGTCGGTGGAATGGGTTGTACACGTTGTACACGTCCAATACCTATATAAGAGATGTAAAAGGGTTAGATGCACATCCCACCGTCAAAATTTTTTTTTTGATTCTGACGACGTGTTGTTACGTCGTTGGCAGTCAACAGCTGGATTCTGAAAACGTGTTAACACGTCGTTGGCAGTGAACGTGTTAACACGTTTTCAGAATCGATTTTTTTTTTTTGACGGTGGGATGTGCATCTAACCCTTTTACATCTCTTATATAAGTATTGGACGTGTACAACGTGTACAACCCATTCCACCGACCCACTAAGTGGCGACAAGGAAGGAGGAAGGCAAGCAAAAAGCAGTGTGACGAAGCCATTCTCATGAAAATGGATTGGCGAAAACGCTTTCGTTTTCGCGCTGATTGCTGGCAGTGCGGGATTGCAAACTTGCATAATAGATTACGGATGGAACACACTTTGAAACACGCAGCATAAATATGACCAGAATCGCAAAAGCTTCATCAAAGCTCTCAACCAAAACTCCAAGAAGCGAGCGAGTCCAACCAGACTTCCTCAAAGAGCGGCCGCGCAGACAGGCACAGCCAGGCACAGCCGCACAGCAGCAGCAAAGCAGTGAGACTGGTGACAAGCTTGTGACACGGCGCTGCAGCCAAGAAG
>NC_139635.1:11814876-11872376 GCF_964638095.1 Poromitra crassiceps
TATGATGATGATGATGTTCATGAACTATCACATATACTCGATAGATAATCTGTTAAACATCTACAGACAAAGCAAAACAGTTGAATTGTTGAATGTCCACTAATAAGCTGTTGAAATGTTACAAATACTCTGTGTAGAGTAGACTCTCTGTAGGCACACTATGCAAATAAGTCTCACCATGGTTTTTAACACACACACACACACACACACACACACACACACACACCTCCTCCCAGCACCACAACAAGCTCCTTTTATAGGCATGATGAGACGTGTGTTCTGGCGCTGGGATCGGCAGCACAACCGCATCGTCCCTCTCTCATCTGGACATGATTATGACGAGCAGACCGTGGATCAGTCTGTCGGTGCTCAGATCCAAGTCATAGCCGCCTGAAACGCCCGTGGAAAACTGACCCAGGATCAGCTTTCTCTCATGGGGAATTCTAATCCGGTAGCAGCCGACAAGAGCCGTGTTTCAGTGCAAAACGCTGCTGCCCTCTAGGGGAGAAAAGGCGAATTGTTAAGAGGCCTCACTCAAACTTTGCATGACAGACATATAGAAGATGGGCAAACTATGTGAAATGACTTATGATTTATTATTCTAACCTTTATTTAGGGAAGGCCATTGAGAGCAAGCTGTCTTTTAAGATGCCCTGATTACAGTACAGTGTATATACCATGTACAAAAATATAACATGAAAGTTACAGCAGATCAACAACAGATCATGTAAGAACAATAAAAACAAAATAATTTATCTTGAAAGAAGCTGGAACGTAGAGACAATTACATTAAAAAACAGATTATAGACCTCTTATGTGTTTGTAAACAGCGATTACATGTTTTGTGGGCGGAGCCGAACTGGTTGCAGAAAGTGACAGCTAGCGGTTCAGCTGTCATAGAAATATGGTTGATCGGGATAACTTCTCCATGTATTTTAAAGCTTTGCCAGCAACAGACAGGTTACCTTACACACAATAAGCTAACTCTTTCAATGGGGCGAAGTTGCAGTTGCAACTGCAACGACGTAACCCTGTGACACAACATCCAGGACAGAGAGAATAACATAAGGGACGACATCAATTTAAAGAAAACCGATCCAATCACAATGTCAGTCAAACTCAAAAGAGATTTAAATGGGTGAAAAGGGATGATTAGTTTGTCTAATTTTGCAGGTTTCTGCAGATTGTTCCTCTTGTGTAGCGCATTTAAAAAACTGTTTCCCAATCTCAGTACGAACATGACTATGTTCACGGAGCGAATAGTCTTGGGACCTACGTTAGTGCAGGGTGACAATTACAGCCCGACCGATATATCGGTCCATCGGTCCAACTTCACCCCCCGAATCACACCGAGGCCACCAGCTTATATGTGAAAGAGACCAAGTAGTTGCTTCACATTTAAAGTCCTTTTTATTATTTGGTGCATGCTCACACGCATGCAAATATATACATGTAGGCACTTCCTCTCTCTCTCTCTCTCTCTCTCTCTCCCTCCTTATCACACAAAGACACACACACACACACACACACACACACACACACACACACACACACACACACACACACAAACACACACACACAGTACTGTACACACTGTCACCGTATCCCGTTCCATTCTGCCCAGTGTCCAGCTGGGTTTCAGTGAGGTCTTAATAGATGCTATCTGTTTCCTGTGTGGATCAGCCAAGAAGCCAGAACATTTGTCTCCCAACCTGTTGGTCAACACATGGAGCTCATATTAATAGTGTCTGCAACTGGAGACGTGTGTGTGTGTGTGTGTGTGTGTGTGTGTGTGTGTGTGTGTGTGTGTGTGTGTGTGTGTGTGTGTGTGTGTGTGTGTGTGTGTGTGTGTGTGTGTGTGTGTGTGTGTGACATGTGCGACATGTGCAGAATGCCATGCAGCAAGCCCAGGCTGCAGACAGAGGGGCGTGGCCAGCTCTCTGTGACAGCCAGGCTGAGAATCTACCGCCAAACATTACCAGCACAGATAATGACCTGCAAACATTTTCACTACTTTACCATCACAGAGAATGACCTGCAAACATTTTCACTACTTTACCAGCACAGAGAATGACCTGCAAACATTTTCACTACTTTACCAGCACAGAGAATGACCTGCAAACATTTTCACTACTTTACCAGCACAGAGAATGACCTGCAAACATGTTCACTACTTTACCAGCACAGAGAATGACCTGCAAACATTTTCACTACTTTACCATCACAGAGAATGACCTGCAAACATTTTCACTACTTTACCAGCACAGAGAATGACCTGCAAACATTTTCACTACTTTACCAGCACAGAGAATGACCTGCAAACATTTTCACTACTTTACCATCACAGAGAATGACCTGCAAACATTTTCACTACTTTACCAGCACAGAGAATGACCTGCAAACATTTTCACTACTTTACCATCACAGAGAATGACCTGCAAACATGTTCACTACTTTACCAGCACAGAGAATGACCTGCAAACATTTTCACTATTTTACCAGCACAGAGAATGACCTGCAAACATTTTCACTACTTTACCAGCACAGAGAATGACCTGCAAACATTTTCACTACTTTACCAGCACAGAGAATGACCTGCAAACATTTTCACTACTTTACCATCACAGAGAATGACCTGCAAACATTTTCACTACTTTACCAGCACAGAGAATGACCTGCAAACATTTTCACTACTTTACCAGCACAGAGAATGACCTGCAAACATGTTCACTACTTTACCAGCACAGAGAATGACCTGCAAACATTTTCACTACTTTACCAGCACAGAGAATGACCTGCAAACATTTTCACTACTTTACCAACACAGAGAATGACCTGCAAACATTTTCACTACTTTACCAGCACAGAGAATGACCCGCAAACATTTTCACTACTTTACCAGCACAGAGAATGACCTGCAAACATTTTCACTACTTTACCAGCACAGAGAATGACCTGCAAACATTTTCACTACTTTACCAGCACAGAGAATGACCTGCAAACATTTTCACTACTTTACCAGCACATAGAATGACCTGCAAACATTTTCACTACTTTACCAGCACAGAGAATGACCTGCAAACATTTTCACTACTTTACCAGCACAGAGAATGACCTGCAAACATTTTCACTACTTTACCAGCACAGAGAATGACCTGCAAACATTTTCACTACTTTACCAGCACATAGAATAACCTGCAAACATTTTCACTACTTTACCAGCACAGAGAATGACCTGCAAACATTTTCACTGCTTTATCAGCACAGAGAATGACCCGCAAACATTTTCACTGCTTTACCAGCACAGAGAATGACCCGCAAACATTTTCACTACTTTACCAGCACAGAGAATGACCCGCAAACATTTTCACTACTTTACCAGCACAGAGAATGACCCACAAACATTTTCACTATTTACCAGCACAGAGAATGACCTGCAAACATTTTCACTACTTTACCAGCACAGAGAATGACCTGCAAACATTTTCACTACTTTACCAGCACAGAGAATGACCCACAAACATTTTCACTATTTAACAGCACAGAGAATGACCTGCAAACATTTTCACTATTTACCAGCACAGAGAATGACCTGCAAACATTCTCACTACTTTACCAGCACAGAGAATGACCCGCAAACATTTTCACTACTTTACCAGCACAGAGAATGAATGACCTGCAAACATTTTCACTACTTTACCAGCACAGAGAATGACCTGCAAACATTTTCACTACTTTACCAGCACAGAGAATGACCCGCAAACATTTTCACTACTTTACCAGCACAGAGAATGACCTGCAAACATTTTCACTACTTTACCAGCACAGAGAATGACCTGCAAACATTTTCACTACTTTACCAGCACAGAGAATGACCCACAAACATTTTCACTACTTTACCATCACAGAGAATGACCTGCAAACATTTTCACTACTTTACCAGCACAGAGAATGACCTGCAAACATTTTCACTATTTACCAGCACGAGAATGGCCCACAAACATTTTTACTACTTTACCAGCACAGAGAATGACCTGCAAACATTTTCACTATTTTCCCAGTCAATTAGCTGCTTAGATTACAATAGGACTGACTCCAATGGTTGCTTGTTGGTTGCGTGTTGAAAAAGTATTTTGTCGTCAAATTTGTCTTTTTTGTCGGATACAAAAAACAAAGTAAAACAAATGTCCTACTATTTTACATGAACGTGCTCCAAAGTCAAATAATTAAGGTGGAAAATGTTGCTACCAGAGGTGCTGAGTTATGATGCAACATAACTTAATAATAAGTTGTGTCAGTGAACAGTAAGAAAACAGACACATGCACCTTTATGTAAGGTTTGCTGTTATCCAGCCTGAACTAACATTTGTTTGAATTAAGTTTGTCATTAATGAGCTTGTTAAGCTGCACGAGCTCCATCTTTATTTATTTTTATCATTTATCTTCCAGCTTTTGCATCAAAACAGCACATGAAGGCAACAATGTTTTCTCAACTCTTAATTTGATTGACTATATACAGTAGTCCACTGCAAAATACCCACAATGCAGCTGAATTTCTTGTGAACAGAGAATGTATCCTATATTTTCTCTCATATACCACAATGCAATGCTGCCATGTTTACCAAAGGAGAAGAAGAGTGAGATGTCCGAAACTCATTTGATCGTTCCCCAAATAGTTCACTATTATGATCAACACTACATGGAGAATAGTGAATAAGTGTGGTGGCTTCTTAACAAAAATTAGTTCAATAGCCACTTGCCTTTGATGGGGTTGTGGGTTCTGACTCGCATCCAATCAATTAGGTACAGAGGTCTTTGTTAAAGTTCAAATCATATTTATTTGCAGTCCAGGCGTGCAGCAAAACATTCATAATGTACTATTTCCAAACAAAAAATTATCACCAAGAACTTGCTATTCTGTGGTCAAAAAACTGTACCGCTCCCCATCTCACCATCAGCACACACCTGTCTGTTTAACACACCTGCAATCACTTCACATAACATATATTGGCTTAGCTGTCTGCAATACATTTTAAAGGACAGCAGGGGGAGATCCTTTTATGTCTCCCCAATTCATTGGCCATTAGACCCAATAGTAAATCAAGCAAATCAGACATTATAGTGCAATCATACATCTGATAGATGTGCCTGGCAAAGGGGAGGCCAGGCTTCACTGTGCAATATGCCCTAACCCGACATACTGCACACTACATCTTCTAAATGCAACTGGGATACATCATCAGTGATGTAACCTGGGGTCGTTGGGTGTTTCGGGTCTCACAACATCATACACACTCGCCCAGGTGACCCAGCTGAGGCTAATTACGCCTCGGCTTGTATCCCAGCAGCAGCGGATCTGACTACTTAATCTTCCTCTACAATGTTGCTAGCGGACGGGTCCAAGAAACCCCAATCCGCTGCTGTGGAACTACTCCGCAAGGACCGGAACATCAGTGCATGGAGAGTCGAGGCACTGTGGTTCTCCCGGCCGAGCCTCTCCTTCGTCTCACCAGGTCTGCATCCTCCCGGCAGCAGGGGGAACGCCTAGAGACACAGGCCTGCTGCACGCTGCACGTCATAGTTCTGAGACGAGCAATTCACACTTCCGGGGGATGAATGGTTGAGAGGATTTCCCTGATCCACTAGAAAAACCATAACGCCCATCCATCCTGGATTACGTTGGTGCTTGCACAGTTTTTCAGTAGACTCACCGTGGCGTTTTTGGATTAGACTTTAGACAAATAATTCAAACCCAATAGAACAATGAATCATAATCATCAAACAACAGAAGGAGTGAAGCATTCCGAACTCTTGTCTAGATAGCCTAGCGTGTAGTACAGTAGTTGGGTGGTAAATGGTGAAAGTGCCTGGTAGGTTCATCTGTTCTACAGGAAAGCAGCATTTGGTGTCTTGTTCTGTCCTAAACGTCTAGTTGGCTTGTCCTGTTCTGTCCTAAACATCTAGTTGGCTTGTCCTGTTCTGTCCTAAACATCTAGTTGTCTTGTCCTGTTCTGTCCTAAACATCTAGTTGTCTTGTCCTGTTCTGTCCTAAACATCTAGTTGTCTTGTCCTGTTCTGTCCTAAACATCTAGTTGGCTTGTCCTGTTCTGTCCTAAACGTCTAGTTGGCTTGTCCTGTTCTGTCCTAAACGTCTAGTTGACTTGTCCTGTTATGTCCTAAACATCTAGTTGGCTTGTCCTGTTCTGTCCTAAACGTCTAGTTGGCTTGTCCTGTTCTGTCCTAAACGTCTAGTTGGCTTGTCCTGTTCTGTCCTAAACGTCTAGTTGACTTGTCCTGTTCTGTCCTAAACATCTAGTTGGCTTGTCCTGTTCTGTCCTAAATGTCTAGTTGACTTGTCCTGTTCTGTCCTAAACATCTAGTTGGCTTGTCCTGTTCTGTCCTAAACGTCTAGTTGGCTTGTCCTGTTCTGTCCTAAACGTCTAGTTGGCTTGTCCTGTCCTGTCCTAAACGTCTAGTTGGCTTGTCCTGTTCTGTCCTAAACATCTAGTTGGCTTGTCCTGTTCTGTCCTAAACGTCTAGTTGGCTTGTCCTGTTCTGTCCTAAACGTCTAGTTGGCTTGTCCTGTTCTGTCCTAAACGTCTAGTTGACTTGTCCTGTTCTGTCCTAAACATCTAGTTGGCTTGTCCTGTTCTGTCCTAAATGTCTAGTTGACTTGTCCTGTTCTGTCCTAAACATCTAGTTGGCTTGTCCTGTTCTGTCCTAAACGTCTAGTTGGCTTGTCCTGTTCTGTCCTAAACGTCTAGTTGGCTTGTCCTGTTCTGTCCTAAACATCTAGTTGACTTGTCCTGTTCTGTCCTAAACATCTAGTTGGCTTGTCCTGTCCTGTCCTAAACGTCTAGTTGGCTTGTCCTGTTCTGTCCTAAACATCTAGTTGGCTTGGGGAAAAGTGACGTGGGTCGTGAATTGAGATTTGCCAGACATTTTGGCCCATAGACAAAAACGGGTTTCCTTGAGAGCATTCAGTTATCTAGCTCCAGGTGATGAACTGGGGTCTGAAATGTGGTGAAGCCAAAATCAAGACCTTTCAATACAACCGGCCGGGTGTAATGAATGAATAATGAATCACATTAGACAGTGCAATGTGCAAAATAATGATTTTGTCTCTTCTGCTTTCTACTCTCCCTCCCCACCCCTCTCCCACCGTTCTCTCTCTCCCTCTCCCCCCTCTCTCTCTCCCCCTCTCCTCCCTCCTCTCTCTCCCTCTCTCACCACTCCCTCTCCCCCTCTCCTCCCTCCTCTCTCTCCCTCTCTCACCACTCCCTCTCCCCCTCTCCTCCCTCCTCTCTCTCTCTCTCCCTCTCCCCCTCTCTCTCTCCCTCTCCCCCTCTCTCTCTCCTCCCTCCTCTCTCTCTCTCCCTCTCCCCCTCTCTCTCTCCCTCTCTCCTCCCTCCTCTCTCTCTCTCCCTCTCCCCCCTCTCTCCCTCCCCTCCTCTCTCTCTCTCTCTCTCTCTCTCTCCCTCCCTCTCTCCTCCCTCCTCTCTCTCTCTCTCTCTCTCTCTCTCTCCCTCCCTCTCTCCTCCCTCCTCTCTCTCTCTCTCTCTCTCTCTCTCTCAGTGGTTTGTGTGATAACATCATCCAGGACATCATCTACAGCTACCTGGTTCTGCCCAACCGCATCACCATCCCCCTGGTGGGAGACGCCCAGCTGGCCCAGCTACGCTTCCCCATGCCCAAGGTGACACACACACGCACGCACGCACGCACGTGCACACACACACACACACACACACTCTCACTCTCTCTCTCTCTCTCTCTCTCTCTCTGAATGAATTAATTTATTTGGTGATAAGATAAAAAGAACAAAGAAGTGGACAAGCACCAAATATCAAACATAAGTTAAAAACCAACATCACAGGAAATCACCGAGGATAAAAACACAATAAAGCCCTAGGGCTTATTTCCATTGTGGTCCCCAGAGTCTCTCTCTCTCTCATTAGTCAGTTGTTCAAATGCAAACATGTGCCAACATCAAATCATGCTTGATTATACACAGACTTGGCTTGGGCCAATATTTGATCATATTGAATATTGTGATATTTTGTGAATTAAACGTCTCTGCTTAAGGCCCCCTCCAGTGTATTTGGTCATTTTTAAGATATGTTGTGTGTTGTGACCTGCTCTGTTGATTAGCCACACTGTTCGTTAGCATTTATTTATTTTTGACAAATAACCTAATTTTGTGTTCAAAGTTACAAAAAATAAGCTGTTGCTAAAAACAGGTGATGACGTCAGACATAATAATGGTATGACGTATATGATAGACAGTAAATACAGTCAGCCAGGGGTTCAAAAACTTAAGGCCTACTTTGAAATCTGAAAATCTTCCGTGCCCTACCCAACCCTTTAATCACAACTCTGATCAACACACGAGACTAAGATGATGTATTTCCCGATATGTTTTTTATATTATATATTTTTTATTTCATTAACAGAGCAGGTGAACTTGGGCATAAGAGAAATTAATCATCCATCCACATACAAAAACATTTCAGCAAAATACCCAAAAGCACATTGGCAACATTTTCTCCCCCTTTACTCATCATTTGCATGTGTAACACATTTGTTGAGACAAAATGTACGTTTTGAGACCAAGGACCACAACGGAAATAAGTCTTTGACTTTTTGTGATATCCTTGACATGTTTATGATGCGTGACTTATTTTTTCATCATGTATTGTATCAACTGTCCAATAAACTAAACTAATGTGATTATCAACAACAGAAGAAATCAATCCAAAAGCTATTATTGTGTTAGACTTGTGGTAACCATTAGACCAATTTTCATTCAGATAAATTGAGCTGAGAGGTCAACTATTCTTTTATTTCCTTGTGTCAACCATTTTATGTGAAGCACTTTGAATTGCCTCTGTGTATGAAATGTGCTATACAAATACACTTGACTTGACTTGACTTGACAAGGAACCCTTTTGAAATGGTTTTCCCTCGCCCAAATTTAACCTATGTTTGGAGCATTATTTAGCCCCCTTCCCGACAAGCTAGCATATATTGCTTGGTAGCAATAGATGCCTTAGGTCTTCTAGTTTCTGATAACAGGATGTAGCTTTAAAAATGACCCTGCAAAAGCCATTTGATTACCCACGAAAATCGGGAGTGTTGGAAGACCACTCGCGGCCCACCTGCAGTACCTCCATGACCCACTAGTGGGCCGCGACCCGCAGTTTGGGAATCACTGCAGTAAGCTAGAGTTAGCCTCTGGCGTTAGCTACCTGTTAACCGTTAGCTACATTTGTTAACTAAGTGTTCGCCAGGCTCAAAACGCTGCCGATAATACCAGCAGCTGTTGATATCTGTTGTCTAGTTGTTGATATTATAACAATATTGTGGCTTCTAAACTTAACGTTTTTTACAGAGATGCAGGAAGACAGTAATGGCAGCACACTGTTTCAGCTGCCTAATAGGTTTTATCAAAGGAACAATGCCTAAAGAGTATTTGTGCCAATGTTGGTACTTCGTTCTTTCCACTTGTGATGTGAACGATCTTACTTTAAAAAGTGCATTTAATCTGCTCCACTATTACATCAATGTGAACACTTTTTCACTTCCCACCCAATTCAACCATTTTGTGTCTAAAAGGCAGGAAGTAACACAGGTGCAAGCAAGACATTAATGGTGGTTTCATTAAACTTCCGATCCATTTAGGTGATCCAGTGCACATTTAAAATCAGAAACAGACAAAACGAAGACAACAAAACAATGTGCAGGTAGAGACAAGAAACCCTATCTGGACTTATGCTTCGGCTCTACCTCAGAAACCCAATAATAACAATAATCCGTAGAAAGTATGCATATCATAATATCAGTTATCGTATTGGCCAAACCTTTCATATCAGTGCATCCCTACAGGTTAGATAGCGAACATTAATTAGATAGCTTGGGAGTTGGTGTCAGTCTCGCCCCTCGCAGAGCATGTCTGATGCTCTCTGTGGTCAGTCTGTCCCCTCACAGGGCGTGTCTGACTCTCTGTGGTCAGTCTGTCCCCTCACAGGGCGTGTCTGACTCTCTGTGGTCAGTCTGTCCCCTCACAGGGCGTGTCTGACTCTCTGTGGTCAGTCTGTCCCCTCACAGGGCATGTCTGACTCTCTCTGTGGTCAGTCTGTCCCCTCACAGGGCGTGTCTGACACTGTCTGTGGTCAGTCTGTCCCCTCACAGGGCGTGTCTGACGCTCTCTGTGGTCGGTCTGTCCCCTCAGGGTGTGCTGCGGATCCACTTCCTGGAGGCCCAGGACCTGTTGGGGAAGGACAAGTTCCTGGGAGGGCTGATCAAAGGCAAGTCCGACCCCTACGGCGTCATCCAGATCGGCAACCAGCTGTTCCAGAGCAAGGTCATCCACGAGACCGTGCACCCCAAGTGGAACGAGGTGTACGAGGTGAGAGACGTCGGGACTGTGCGTACCAAGCACAACTAGAAGCACTTTATTCTAAAGGTGCAGTAGTAGGGGTTGCACGACTACGGACATGGAAATGTAAATCTCTGTTCATATTACTAACAGTGCACTCAAACGAAATTGTCTGCTTACAAAACGAACTAAAATCAAATAAAAAATATGCAGAAAATGTCTTAATTTTAGTCTGTCAATGTGTTGACACAACAAGGATGAGGAGGCATTGGTGCATAGTTATATATGTTTATTGAGCCTGGGATGTCTCCATAACTGTAGTCTCGCTGGCCAGCCTCCTCTCCCTTTCGTCTGGCGCCGCAGGTCTCCATAGTGGGATTGTGATGGGCAGTGCCCTTGGAAAGTAGTTTCAAACAATCCAACTTGCCGTTTTCAGCGTGTAGCAACGAGCTAGCGTGTAGGTTTCTACCGTTAGCTTGCTAGCTAGTTAGCGTTGTTGTTTTCCCTGAGGCGGCAGGGGACTATTTACAGCGACACACAGGGAGGAGGGAGCGGAAGCCACTCTGATTGACGTGGTCGGAGCCAATGACAGAGCTTCTTAAGGGGGGAGCGGAAATCCGGCAACGTCTGAAACCGACGCCTCCAATGGGAGAGCAGAGTAGAGCAGGGGAGGGTTTATCCCAGTTATGGAGACCTGTGGCGCCAGACTCCTCGGACGGAAGGGAGAGGAGGCTGGCCAGCGAGACTAGACACACACACACACACACACACACACACACAATAACTGTGACTGAAAACTCGAATCCATTGTGTCTCCAATTCTAATTTAAGATGTAATTTCTCCTTCTTTTTCTTCACACAAAATGTAATGTTTGGCTGTGCTAATTCTTAAAGTTGAGCTGAACCCAATAATTACTTTTCTTTTCTTTTAGTTCAAATACCTGGGTATGCAGTGCACCTATTTAATAATGTATGCAAACAAAATCACAACAATCTAATTTCTTTAGTTTTTCACACTTTTTCACATCAAAAGTTCGTTTTTCAAGATTTCATTGATAACTGTAATTTACAGTTTGCTGACGTCACCCAGTACTATCAAATTGCCCAATCCAGTCCCCAGAATTGTCAAATAAAATCATCGACATGATACTATGACCCGCCTCTCAACCTGTCATCTTAGACAAACTATGTTTTCAGTCTGAAACGGACTCATTATGCACGTGACGAACAGGTTCAGTTCGACTTTAAAGTGACAAATTGTCAAATATATTGACCCTATACCTCAGGATCCAAGACATTTAAGTAATTTCAGCGCTGTTATAATCCTGTGCAAATGTGTAATTCAATAGTTACTTCCCCACATAATCTAAATCTATATGTGCAAATTCAGCTTTAAACAATGTGTTATGGATTTTTTATTTGCCAAAACATCAGTATATTCCTGTCATGGAAAATCTACTCAAACTGTTCAGCAGAGAGAAATCCTCTCATCCTCTCATCCTTCATGTTTAGTAGGGATGTCACGATACTAGAATTTCTACTTCGATACCCAGGAAAATATCGATACTCGAGTCGATACCACGTGATGACGACACATCAAAAATAAAGTTAGACAGATGGACGGACAGAGGCATAATCTAGGCCCGATAAAAGTCATTACAACTTTGCACTGACAGCAGGCTACCCATGCTCTAGCCATCAGCCTATCAGACCATGTTGAGCTTGTTGAAGCAAGATATACCCACCAATGATAGGGAGGGAAAAATCAGTGATTTTTCATAAAGAGAATGCACTGATGGTATCGAAACTGTTGCAAATGAGTGTTGTATCCGTTTCAAAAATGTTGTATTGATACTTTTCGATAGTATCGATTCTTTTGACAACCCTAATGTTTAGTGTGGTTGAAGATAATATGAATGAAATGTGTGGTTTTTTTGCAGGCCTTGGTGTACGAACACGCAGGCACACAGCAGCTTGAGATCGAGCTGTTTGATGAAGACACAGATAAAGACGACTTCTTGGGAAGGTACTGTGAAAAGTGAAAATGACGCTGCGGTCAGTGATGGCTTATTAAGATCTTGTGGATAAATTGACTGAAAACTGAAGTAAACTGAAACTGAAAGTGATGGTGATGGTAGCCGCCATATTGGTCTGAAGTAAACATTACTATGGTTACAGACATTTAGTGGAGTGACTCCTGTTACCTGTCGTAGTATTCCACACATTTTAATGTTCTTTACCATATATCTACTCATGTCTAAGTATAGTATTTGGGCAGGATTTGGTGGATATTGGCGACTTAGAACAGTTTCAGAGCACATACTGACACACAGTACAGGTCCTTAATACTTATAATAAACTATATTATTGATAGTGAATATACTGTACACTGTCCATGTATATAGATGCATCAGTTCAGAACCAGAATCAGCTTTATTGGCTAAGTATGTAGACATACAAGGAATTTGACTCCAGTTTACTTTGCTCTCAGTGTGCATAGTTACAAGGTAAAACAAACAAGGACAGTGAGTTGACAGAGGTACATTTAAACAGATTAACTGTTATTTACAAGTTTACAATAATAGGCTAAGTGTGGTGTAAACTGTCATAAATACTATCTAAGAAAAAAACAATTGTATATCTATGTACAGTATAAGTATATGTAAGCCACGCTGGATTGTAAACAAGGCTATAAGTCATATATTGCACAGTTATTTACTGAGTTTACTCATTTACTTCCAAGCTTATCGAGTGACTTTTCCACGCATCACATATCACAATCAGACAGGATTTCTTCGCAAACATCTCCCGCCTTATATAATGAGATTTTGAGCCAGTTTGAGCGCATCGGGATATAACGAGCCATGCTGAGCGGTCAGGATTTAACGAGCCAGGCTGAGCGCGTCAGGATTTAACGAGCCAGGCTGAGCGCATCAGGATTTAACGAACCAGGCTGAGTGCGTCAGAATTTAACGAGCCAGTCTCAGGCTGTGCACGTCAGGATTTAACGAGCCAGGCTGAGCGCATCAGGATTTAACGAGCCAGGCTGAGCGCATCAGGATTTAACGAACCAGGCTGAGTGCGTCAGAATTTAACGAGCCAGGCTGAGCACGTCAGGATTTAACGAGCCAGGCTGAGCGCATCAGGATTTAACGAACCAGGCTGAGTGCGTCAGGATTTAATGAGCCAGGCTGTGCACATCGGGATATAACGAGCCAGGCTGAGCGCGTCAGGATTTAAGGTGCCAGGCAAAGTGCGTCGGGATTTAGCACGACAGGCTGAGTGCATCAGGATTTCATTTCCATTAACTCCCAGTCAGTCGTCTGAAAGCCCTTTACAAAATAGACGATCTGCCTCCGCGGTGTAACTTATTCAGACGCGCTCACTTATGATGAGTTGGTCAGTTTTGTCTTCTTGTGACTTGTGTTTCAGTCTGATGATCGACATGGCCGAGCTCCAGAAGGAACAGAAGGTTGATGAGGTAATCTGCATCTCTTCTTCTCTCAATCTTATTTCTGTGCATTTTCTAGCCCACTGAATTCAGTTGCGCTCAGTTATGTTTATTTTATTTTATTTTATTTTATTTTTTATTTTTTTATGTATACAGGGGAAGTCTGACTGGGAGTAATGCTCTCTTTTTCAGTAGTGCACTGTTCACATTCACACACGCATTCATACCTGGAAGCTGACCAGTACATCCACAGTCTGATCTGCTGGCCACTGATCAGCTGAGCAGTTGGGGTTAAGGGCCTTGCTCAAGGGCACCTCAGTGGTGGTAATGAGGGAGGGGCAAGCACTGCCTTTTCACTTTCCCCAGCCAGATTTATCCTGCTGGTCCCGGGGATTGAACCGATGACCATCCGGTCACAAGCTCGCTTCTCTAACCGTTAGGCCACCACTGCCCCATATCACATAAGCATGTCTCGAACGGCTTTACACAGCATAATCACAGTCATATATTACTGTGTACATCATATAACTACACACAACATAGGTTACATACATCATATACATACTACACATTTTACTAGATTGCATTATGATACTAGACAAACACAACATATCTTTAGACTGTGGGAGGAAACCGGAGCACCTGGCAGAAACCCACACAAACACATGGAGAACATGCAAACTCCAAACAGAAAGGACCGGGGAGGAGATTCAAACCCATAACCTTCTTATGCGTTATTAATGATGACACTGGACTGTGTTTGCACTGGTTAAAGTTGTGTATAAATATGTTGGCGTTATTAATGATGAAACTGGACTGTGTTTGCACTGGTTAAAGTTGTGTATAAATATGTTGGCGTTATTAATGATGAAACTGGACTGTGTTTGCACTGGTTAAAGTTGTGTATAAATATGTTGGTGTTATTAATGATGACACTGGACTGTGTTTGCACTGGTTAAAGTTGTGTATGAATATGTTGGTGTTATTAATGATGACACTGGACTGTGTTTGCACTTGTTAAAGTTGTGTATAAATATGTTGGTGTTATTAATGATGACACTGGACTGTGTTTGTTTGCACTGGTTAAAGTTGTGTATAAATATGTTGACGTTATTAATGACACTGGACTGTGTTTGCACTGGTTAAAGTTGTGTATAAATATGTTGACGTTATTAATAATAATAATAATAATAGCTTGGATTTATATAGCGCCTTTCAAGGAACCCAAGGCTGTTTCACAGAGCACAAAAGATGACGGACACACATAGATGACAACAAAGAACAACAAAGATGACAAAATGATGACACTGGACTGTGTTTGCACTGGTTAAAGTTGTGTATAAATATGTTGGTGTTATTAATGATGAAACTGGACTGTGTTTGCACTGGTTAAAGTTGTGTATAAATATGTTGGTGGTATTAATGATGACACTGGACTGTGTTTGCACTGGTTAAAGTTGTGTATAAATATGTTGGTGTTATTAATGATGAAACTGGACTGTGTTTGCACTGGTTAAAGTTGTGTATAAATATGTTGGTGTTATTAATGATGAAACTGGACTGTGTTTGCACTGGTTAAAGTTGTGTATAAATATGTTGGCGTTATTAATGATGAAACTGGACTGTGTTTGCACTGGTTAAAGTTGTGTATAAATATGTTGGCGTTATTAATGATGAAACTGGACTGTGTTTGCACTGGTTAAAGTTGTGTATAAATATGTTGGCGTTATTAATGATGAAACTGGACTGTGTTTGCACTGGTTAAAGTTGTGTATAAATATGTTGCCGTTATTAATGATGAAACTGGACTGTGTTTGCACTGGTTAAAGTTGTGTATAAATATGTTGACGTTATTAATGATGAAACTGGACTGTGTTTGCACTGGTTAAAGTTGTGTATAAATATGTTGTTGTTATTAATGATGAAACTGGACTGTGTTTGCACTGGTTGAAGTTGTGTATAAATATGTTGACGTTATTAATGATGACACTGGACTGTGTTTGCACTGGTTAAAGTTGTGTATAAATATGTTGGTGTTATTAATGATGAAACTGGACTGTGTTTGCACTGGTTAAAGTTGTGTATAAATATGTTGACGTTATTAATGATGACACTGGACTGTGTTTGCACTGGTTAAAGTTGTGTATAAATATGTTGACGTTATTAATGATGACACTGGACTGTGTTTGCACTGGTTAAAGTTGTGTATAAATATGTTGACGTTATTAATGATGAAACTGGACTGTGTTTGCACTGGTTAAAGTTGTGTATAAATATGTTGGTGTTATTAATGATGAAACTGGACTGTGTTTGCAGTGGTTTGTGATGGATGACGTGGCCACAGGAAAACTGCATCTCAAACTAGAGTGGCTGTCTCTGCTGCCCACAGCAGACATGCTGGACCAGGTACCACACGCTGCACTTACACACATAGATTGACTTAAACAGATCATTTCCAAAACAGCATACATTATATAATGAAAATTATTATTTGTGTGTGTGTGTGTGTGTGTGTGTGTGTGTGTGTGTGTGTGTGAGTGAGAGAGTGTGTGTGTGTTCCAGTTATACTATCAAGTATAACTGGAACTATACTTTGCATTTGAACCATGCTACACCGATCTTGATCGATCTGAACATCATCTCACATTGGTGGGGGGGGGCGGGGGATCTGATGAAATTTAGTTCATTATTTCCTCATTATCATTATTATTCATTACTGACTTGATTATAATTACATTAATTATTAAGGGTTTTTATATGACTTCCTAGTGATGAAATATAGCCAACAAATATTCAAAATGTCACATAATCTTTTCTCATTTTGAGTTTTTTAAGAGTTTTAACACGTTACTTTACTTTATTGTATTGTCAAATTCAATTTATTCTACTTTGTGGAAATGTTTTTGCATGTTGTACAGAAGTAGGGATGGGCATCGAATTTCGAATTTTCGAATAATCGTTGTTATTATCAAGGTCGACTTTTATTATTGAAATTCGAAATTCGAAAAAAAAAAAAAAAAAAAAATTTTTGAGTGAAATGTTGCATTGTCTCCCCTGATTCTAAGTATAGTCAAATCGCTTGGTTTGAGCAAGTAAAACAATTTTTATAAGCATTTTAAGCAAGGTTTATGGAAAAATGAATGGTGGATGAAATCCCATGAAGAGGGAGAGGGGGTGACTTTGGCACCCCTTTGGCACTCAGACCTGAGCCTACTAAATATTTAATGAACCACTCATGATTGTCAAAACTGTTTTTTATTTGCGAAAATGTCAATGTCATGTAACATGTTCTTTACTTCAGTGGTGCAATGCTTGTTTGAGCTAAAAATCCACAGCAGAAGCTTTTTATATTAATTAATAAAGCCGTAGACTTAGAATCAGGGGAGACAATGCAACATTTCACCCACAAAAAAAAAAAAAAATTACATTTTTAATTTTTTTTACATTTTTATTTTTATTTTCGAATTTCGAATTAAATTCGAATTTGGCCAGCGAATTTCGAATAGTGTTTTTGCTAGAAATGCCCATCCCTATACAGAAGTATCCTAAATATTTTTAACGGATCTATTTCTTCTCGGCAGGCGTTGACGAGCATCAAGGCGGATCGCGGCCACGCCAACGACGGCCTGTCCTCCGCCCTGCTGGTCGTCTTCCTGGACTCAGCCCGGAACCTGCCGGTAAGTCAGCCAGCCGTTCCAGGTAATGTTTGAACCAGTGAATGTAACTAGAGGTAACAGTTCCAGGTTCCTTGCCCTGCCTGTTACTACTGTCTGGTCCAGCAGGTTCACCACAGACTGCCTCTTCTCCACTGTCCTGCCTGCTTCTCTGCTCATGCTTCTTCACCATCAATTATTTTCTCATAGAGACTGTGTCCTTTGCTTTGTTACAAACGATGTTTTTCAAAGATCCTACAGTATGCTACTCTTATATGCATAACAGGGGTAGGGAACACATAGATATTGCACCCAGAGACTCAGTGCTCTACTCCTGTTGCTTCTTGCTATTGCAAATTGTGTAAATTGTGCAAAAATAAACTTGAACTTGAATGATGATTAGCATGACAGTCATAGCAGTAAAATAAAATGTATATTAAATCACAGCTACATACAATACAGCCATAGATCTCCATAGACACATCATTTGTAAGAATAGAAGATCATTCAAGTTAAGATGTGCATTTGAGCACAAAACCGATTCTTTAAAAGTTCTACTTGTAGAATTTTTAAGCAGCAGTCATTGTCAAATTAATTGTGATATCTTGGTATAATTACTGTAAACAAATGGTTGGTTGTCTCCTCTATCTCACAGCAGTAGTATTGTTTGTTCAATCGTTTCTCTACATTAAGACTACATTTCCCATAAGCCCAGTTGCTTTTCCTGCCCGCCCTCCCCTCATGTGAAGAGGATCAACATGAGGATGTGATTTCTCTCCTTTCACCATCTGCTAAAGGCCGATTTTATTTACAGTAATTATAATATATATATATATATATATATATATAGTATGTATATATATAGTATGTATATATATATATATATATATATATATATATATATATATATACATACATACATACATACACACACATATACATATATATACATACACATATACATATACATATATATACACACACACACCATTACTGTTATGCCAGTGGCATCCCTGATTGGCCCGGTTACATTGTAATTTCTGGAAATGGATGTGGACAACTATAAGTCCAGACTGATCCATGGAGTGAAACAGAATGTGAGTTAACGTGCTCATGATGCTTTTACAAGGCTAACACATAACTAATACTACCTTTAAGATGAAAAAAGAAGCTGAGGTTGTCTTGTCTGGTATCTTCTAGCATTATCAACCTGATTCTTTAGAAGTTTGTACTTGGCATGGATCTCCAGTGTAGACCTCACATGTCTCTTTTCAGCCTCTTCTTCTTCTTCTCCTTCTTCTCCTTCTCTGCTTGTCTCCTCTGCACCCCTCCTCCCTCTGAAGAGCGTCTTTGAGGGGGACTTGGGCTCTGGCTACTTAAAGGAGAGGCGGGCGGCGGGCCTGGTGTTTTGTGAGAACACCGCCTCTCTCTATAGGACCTTATTTGTGAGTCCGCCGGCTGTTTTCTGCATCCTGTCGACTTATGATTGTGTTTGGTTTTTATAAAAGCAAGAACAAAGGGTGAACCTTTGAGCCTGATGAGCATGCTGCCCACCAGCTTGTGTACGGGTTAAATATCTACATTTTGTTTGTTCTGAATGTTGTTTGTTAGTTTGACTGACAGAAAAGATGAGGAACGTGGCAGGAAAAAACAGAACCGAACTCGAGGAAACAAAAGCCAGGAGTTTTCTTTCAGGAACTCTCAAAAGCATCCTTCTTTCGCTATTTTGACGAATGACTGATTTGTTGAAGAAAGCACATTAATGCTGTAATTAATGTTTTCACAATCCAGTTAGATCAATTGCATTAAGGTATCTTTCACATATAAGCTGGTGGACTCGCTGCGATTCGGGCGGGTGAAGTTGCAACATTGTTGCTATTTTCATTTGGTCTGGTTCACTTTCACACAGCAATTTGTCACAAGCACCAAACTTTCAAGGAAACAAACTTTGACGCGTTTAAAGCAGACCAAACAGCTTATATGTGAAAGCGACCTAAAACATTGTCTGGAAAAAGAAAGTACTGGTTTCCAATTAGAAAAAGTCTCGACAGAGCTAATTCTCAATATTGATGGTACAAAATGTCTCCCAAGAAAAGATTATAACAATATTGAGTTTGCCCTCGGCCAGCGCCACCAGCGGAGGAAACCAGCTGTCGGCCAAATAATATTTGAAATTATTTTCTCTGTTTGTTTTATGTTCATTATGTTCAGGAGTTTTGCCACTTAAGGCAACATACTTAACGGAAAGTTGAGACAATCACAGGAAAAGCACTTTAGTGTACTCTTCTTTTGTTAACGCCTCACATGACATAATTTGAATGGTCAGGATGTGGCAAACTCCACCCATCTGGTCCCCTAAGAAGGATAAAACAAGCATCCTAAACACTGTTGGACCCAGATATGGCTAATTCCTTTAAGGAGGAAATGGAGGGAGGAATGCATTTTGACTGTTGGTTCCTCTCCCTCCGTCCGCCTGCCACTGTGTTCAGGGTTTCCCTGCTCCTTCACCCAGGCTCTCATCTCCTGTGCAGCCTCTCTGCACTGGTTACCTGTCACATTCAGAAGAGACAACTTCACTGTAAAACACATCTGATTTCTTTTGCACGTGATCTCACACAGATCCAAAAACTGTAAACTGTTTTGCATTCATTCCATTTTGACATTCATTTAGTTTGACAGTAATGTCAGAGTTGATTTGTGTTAAGTTGTGGACCAGTGATGTCATTCCATGATGTGAAATCTAAAAGAGTATGTTGTGCTTTAACCCATTGATACCTGATGCAGCATTTGCGTGTATATCCCTCATTTGTGTGTGTATCCCTTTAACGCGTCTTAAAGGGATACACACACAAATGCTGCATCAGGTATCAATGGGTTAAGAAATGGCCTGTGTGAGCAGAGCAGTAAATGGGCTAGAAGGTGGAAAAACACTAGAATATCTCCCATGATCTGTCCAAAAGAGCTCTGTGCTGAGCACCCTGTGTTGCCCTTTTGATGTCTCTTTGGTATAAAGCACTTTGGAACCTCAGTGCTGTATAATACTGATTTACTTACTTACTAGCTCTGCCACCACGGAGCAGCACACGGTTCCCTCTCCTTAGGTAACATTAGTATACTTCAGACATTAGCAAATTTGGAAAAACTCGATTATCAGATTATCATCTGGTTCCTACGCAGGTGTGGAAAAAATATAAAAAATGTATTTGATCATTTCCACATCTTGAAATTTTGGGGAATTTGGAAAAAAATTCTGGAAAAGAATGGAAACTGTTGTGGTTCAGGTCCGATACACACATATTTATAGCGTTCTGTTGATGTGAAGAATAATGTTCAGATAGAGGGATGCTATTATGACCCAGCCTTCTGTTAGCATGCATTGTATCAAATCCCCTGCACCAACATCACATCCAGTCAAGAAGTTTTATGTTCTATGGCCAGTTGACTTTATGGTTAATGAAATGCCTTGGCTTGCTGTGCAGCTTATTCTTGATATCTGTAACACTGAATTATTCATCCTCTGAGTGTGATGTTCATCCATCTGGATTGCAAGTGTTTTTCAGCTAAACGCCTGAAAGCCATGTCCCCCAATTAACATCAATTATCACCACAGCTCCTCATTCAATTAACACCACAACTCCTCATTCAATTAACACCACAGCTCCTCATTCATAAATTCATCTCAGCATCTCCTTGATCAGAATTGATTGATTCTTCCCTCTGATCTGGATTCTCTTGATTCTCATCAGACTGTCTTAAAGGGACATTTCACCCCAAAATCAATAATACATGTTTCCTCTTACCAGTAGTGTTATTTATCCATCTCGATCATTTTGGTGTGAGTTGACGAGTTTTGGAGATGTCAGCCGTGAAGATGTCTGCCATCTGTTGAGTACAGTGGAACTGCAAAGTGCAACAACAAAAAAAAATCAACAGCAATGTCTCTTTCCAGAAATCATGACCCGGCTAGGTTACTCAAGATAATCCACAGACCTTGTCGTGAGCAGTTTATGCAGGGACTATTTTCCTTGGAGCGAACTACACGCAGCTAGCTAGCAGCAGCTAATGCTACCAGAAGTGAGCAGTTTCATGCAGGAACTATTTTCCAACCAAACTACTACTAAAAGAAAATAGTTATGGCCGATGTCTCCAAAACCCGGCAACTCACACCAAAACAATCTACATTAGATGGATAAATAGCACTACAGGTGAGAGGGAAAAATATGTCTTTTAGATTTGGGGGTGAACTGTCCCTTTCATAACGTTGTGGTGTTCTTGTGTCCAGGTTTAATTGGGGATTGACATTAACCATGTGATCGTCCGTGTTGTGTTTTTGTCTCGTGTGGTGTGGTCATCTCCTCTTCCTCCCTGCATGCTCCTCCTCTCCTTAATAACCTGCTGCTGTGTGTGTCTGTGTGCGTGTGCGCGGCGTGCATGTATGTTTGTTTGTGTGTGTGTGTGTGTGTGTGTGTGTGTTTGCTCTCTCCTGCCTTGTCCCTGGGGGAAAATCAAAGCACAATCCGTTAGAGTTCAACCAGCAGGGGCTGAAGAAGGCCTCAGTCAGAAAGTCGCTCAAGGTAACCATGGTAACGAGAAACACCCGTAGATACAGGAGGGATGCAGTAACACAGTAGCATCACGAGGGCTGGGTATCGCTATCCGATACCTTTAAGCCACGTATCGACCGAAATAACCCAGTACTTTGTAGTATTGAAACTTCTCCAGTCAAACGATACCTGCATTCCATGCTTTTGTACACAGATCTAGAAAAACATTACTATTTGTATGGTTTCTATTCCTTGCAGCCAATTGTTAGATTTTATGCAACGTGATTGGCCGACTGCGGCAGCCACAACCCATGCAGGCTGTGATGGTGAAGTCGAGCGTTGGCAGTTCAGTGTGCCAAGATGCCACCAAAACGTTCAAAATGATGGCTATACAGAGGCAAAGTGAACGTCACTTCCTGCTTCAGCACTGTACCAGAGATTTTCTTCCGCTATTTATTTTCCCATAGACATTTCATTAAATGCTTATAAAAAAAAGTTTTACTTGGTCAAACCAAACGGTTCAGCTATATTTCGAATCAGGAGAGACCAAAACATTAAAAAAAACCACATCGAAAAAATCTCCTGTTTCTAAATATATCTGAAACGTTTGGTTTGAACGTTGGGAAAGTAAATGGCGCATGAAAATCTCTGGTACAGTGCTGAAGCAGGAAGTGACGTTTCACTTTGGCTCTCTATACTACACAAAAATGTATCGAATGAAATATTGGTATCAGTATCACTTTAACTCATTGAGTGCCAAGGACGAGTATGTTCGTCAATTGCGTTTTTTGACGGTGGGACGTGCATCAAAGCCAGATCCATCTCCTGTGAAAGTATGGTGGATGTTGAATGTGTAAAAGCTATTTTAGGGACCCATTAGGTGGCGACAGTGCTCTCCAGATTAGAGGAAGGCGAGGAAAAAAGAGAGAAGAAGTAATGGGGAAACGGAAATCGCATCGATATGCATGAAGCATAACGTTAGCTGTGCCTGTGAACAGCAGTCATCTGCTGCCACAATTGAGCCCCATCCGTGTCCGCTGCGATAGCCCCTCCATATGATTTAGTTGCCGCCACCAGCCTCTTTCTGAAAAGTTACATTATTCTCAGCTGGAAGCGCTGGGAGCCGGCGACACGCTGTGAAAAAGCGGGGGGATGCAGCGCACTTTTCAGTGCAGAGCAAACGCAGAGCAAACGCAGCAGAGCCCCAGAGACACTCCCACGCTCGGAGGAGGAGGAGGAGGGGGGTGGGGCATGCAGGGCACTACAGCATACAACCATTGACAGTAAACACAGACCCAGGCAGCAGCAGGCTCGATGCACAGAGACAGGCAAACAAGCTAGAATAGGCTATCTGATGCCCACCAGCAGTAAATCAAGACCAGCAAGAAGGTGTAGGGTCTGCGCACGCAGGGGCCAGCGCTGCTGGTTGCAGCTAAAAAATATTATTTGGCCAAACAAAATTCCTTTGTTTTCACTCTTTTATTGAAGGAAATTATTTTTGAGGTGTCATTACATCAGAAAATATTAGCTTCAGAGTCAATGATGTGCTTGAAATGCTTCCTTTCACAAAAGGCTGAATATCTCAGATTCTAAATTGAAACGTGTCTTTTTGCTCAAAACAACCTATCTTCTCCGGCTCATAACTAAAGAACGGAAAATGGTATCAATAAACTTTTTTTGCAGATGATAGAAGAGAGTCTCATCGTTCTTTGTGCGTGTTCGGTGTTTACATAGTAATATCACACAATATTCTGTGGGCCTCGAGAAATCACTGAAAACGCTCTGAAACTCTGGCACTAACTCAATGAGTTAATAGTAATGCTATTGTACTTTTTTTTAACGATACCCAGCCCTAAGCAACACACACACACTCACACACGCTGTAACAATAAACAGCATACTGCATTACAAAATGCTAAATCTTAAAGGTAATTTAGTATTAATTTGTTTCAAATGGCACCGTCCCTGTTTTATTTTTTTCCCGCTGTCGGCCCCATCCCCCCCAAAAAAATCGTCTGCAAAAAGTCATCCACATAGCGAGAAATTGCATCCACACAGAGAGTTCAAGGAAGATGTGAAAGTAAGTTCCATCTTTTCACATTGAGCAGGCGAGATAAAAATCAACATGGCTTATGAGAGTTCACCATGAAAGACTGTAAAATGTAGTCAAAATTTATATCTCAATCAATCCAAAACACAGGCTACAAATGAAGAGTTTTTCAAAAATAAAGTGTTTCAATTTTTAGTTGTTACTTCTGATTCATCTCACAGAAGGATATAGATGATTCCACCTTCAACAATGTAGCCAAAGGCTTTAACGTCGTTAATTTTAAGTTCAAAATGCATTTGATTTCGAAATCAGGAATGATTCTATCGCTGGTATCTAATTTTGGGATGGAACTGCTCAGATGAACTGCAGATTGAGTCTAAACTGATTAGAAGTTGAGTTAGATGCTGTTGCTGCTGCAGGAATTCAAAATGGCTCCCAGGTCGATTCCAATTACTGACTGCTGTTGTGGAAATCATTAACTCTACTAATTGTGTTTGTCGACTAAAACTATCCACCGTCTCTAACAGTGTGTTGTAAATAACAACATTGTTGTCTGAGGTCAATTGAAACTCTCAATTCTTAATCTTATAATTGATCCTTTCTTCAAGTCTGATATATGATATGATATTAGATGATATGATATGGTATGATATGATATGGTCGGGGCTGTGGAGATTTGATTGGCAGGAGGTCTTTCCCTCAAAGCCCTTTCCCCCTTAATCATTTCCCCTCAAACGTGACACATTTTGCATTTTGTGCATTTTGCATGCACAAAAACACCCACATTTCAAAAATATGGAACATCGAAATCAGAATTTTGATTGCTCTATATTCTAGTTACAGTATACGTTTATAATACAGTATACAACATCATAATGAAACTGTAAAGGAGATATGGTGTTGTTATGATAAGCTCTTACAGTGGCTAATTTGGTATGCTTTACAGAATGTGTCTTACTTAATTACTTAATTGTATGATTGTACTTATGGTTGCAATTCCCTGAAAAAGATGCCAAAACCGCATTAGGGCTTAATCTCTACTGCAGTAAGAATTACAGACCTATGAAGGAGTTCAGTCTAAAAAACCACATGTTCGTTTTAGATTAGATTTAGATTTTATTTGACATCCTCTGAAACAGCAATATGAAGTAAATAAAGGTAAATAAAGCTCAAGATAGCTACTGACGAGGAAATTAATTTTGTCAGAGTAGTAGACACTTCTTTGAAATAGTTTGTAACAGATTTTACTTTGGAGTGAAGCTGCCAGATGTCAGAAACGTTAGTCTGTCTCCTGAGGCTTCTGCAGCTGTCAGTCTGTCCTGTTTGTTAAATCTCTGCTTCTCCTTCTCGTACAGTCTGGTAAGAAGGTGAGCAGCGACCCCAGTCCTTTGGTCCAGTTCACTGTGGGACACAAGTCTTTCGAGAGTAAGGTAAGACCAGAGCCCAATCCACCCACCCCACCTCTAAGTCACCCATTCACTATTGTATTTGTCTGCTTGTGGATGAAATCCTCAAATCTCTAAAACGTTAGCTGTTCAGGAACAATGTTGGGGGTCATTACTCAAAAAAGTAATATATTACACATTACTTTAAAAAAGTAATCCCTTACTTTACTTTACTTTACTCATTACACCTTACACTACATATGCCCACATACTCTATCAGCACAAATCCCTATCTTAATAATATATACAGCGGACATATACAAGATCTTTGTTTCTGAAAGACGGCGAACTTTGACAGTAGGATTACAAAATAATAAAATGGAGACATCACATGAGACGCCAGGATTTATTAATCTCCCCGGGTCCAACATACAGTGTCAGGCGCTCCACCATCAACACAACACAACACTTCCTTTGCCTGCCTTCAAAATAAAAGCATACAGTGTTCTGTACTGCATAACTGTCCAGAAAATAGCGTAAATCACTTACAACTTTAACTCTGAGGAACCTCCATGAAAATAGCATACTGTACACTTGCAACATTTCCTCTGACAATGCAACAAGCCTGTTTATCTCTGCTTTTCACGTTACCTGCTGCTCAGGTCGACTCAGCCGGGTCCCTGGGTCTTTAGCTGCTAGCTTTGTGTTGTTAGCATGTTGGCTTTCCAGGTGCTTTATCGTCACATTCCTGTCCTTTCATACAACAAATTCAAAGTACCGTAAATTCCGGACTATAAGCCGCGGCTTTTTTCCCGTTTTTTGGCCTTTTTTGCCCCCTGCGGCTTATATAACGGTGCGGCTTATCTATGGATTTTTCCAGCAAACGGCCACTCGGGAACCTCCAAAATCTATGGATGTTGGTATGAGGCAGAACGAGAGCAAGACAGACATTATGAGAGCGAGACCCTGATTGGATGATGTTGCAAAAAATGTGCCTCGCGACCTGATTGGAGCACTGTGCCACTACTCTCTCTCAGCCACTACGGTAAAACACCCTCCCTCCCTCCTCCCTCGCTCCGGGGGGAAAAAGGCAGCGATTGAGCCTGAAAGACAGTCTGAATGAAATTGAATGTAACATTCCCAATTCTATGTATTACATTCTAAAAAACTAACAGCAACATTTTGGAAGGCTAAGCCACACAACTAGCTCGTTGTAATCTAACATCATGCTTCAAAAGATGGAGAACTGGCTGTGTTACGACGATGGCGGCGATTGAGCCTGAAAGCCATGTCTGAGACAGTAGCGAGACAGGAACAACAACAGCAGCAGCAGCAAAGGATCATGCACAAACCCGAGACGAAAGGGACTGTCCGTCAGGGCGCGGACGACTGTGTGTCAGCAACTCCCTCCCGACTACCAGGAGAAAATTACAAACTTCGGCGAATTCACACAAAGAAAGATCAAGGAATATTCCATCGGACCGGAGCAGATCATAAATATGGATGAAGTGCCTTTGACGTTCGACCTGCCTCTCACTAGGACTGTTAACAAGAAAGGTGAATCGTCCATCACGTTGAGAACCACAGGTCACGAGAGAACGAATTTCACTTGTGTTCTTGGCTGCACAGCAGCTCCCGCCGAGGGTGATTTTTAAGCATCTCACAATGTGTGATTTTGTCTGGGGATTAGTGACCTGACTTTTGTTTTGTTGAAATGTTAATAAATGGGAGCTTCCCCAAACAGCCATCTCTTTCCCGACAATCCCCTCTGTGCACGAAGCCTTACATATGGTAATTAAACATCAAAACACCCGCGGCTTATAGACCGGTGCGGCTTATATAAGAAAAAAATAGTCACCTTTGAAGGTGCGGCTTATAGACCGGTGCGCCTTATAGTCCGGAATTTACGGTATGTGCATAACCCACTCGTCAAAAGACCGTGCGCTGCCATTTTCTGACTGCCTCAACTGATAGAATGGATCGGCTGGAGGGACGACCCCATGAATCGTCACTCCTCATGCCTAGTGTCCTCTAGTAAGAGAGTGGCATCAGCGGCGGACCAAAATGCGAGACTCATTAGCCAATGAACAGCCAGGAATGGGTCTCGCGCTACTTTTGCATGCTACAATAAAGCTGATAATGTACAATTTGATTCAAGGGATGAAAAACCCTTTCAAAGTACAACACAAACTGTCTATTTTGCTGCAACTCGACAGTGCTGCTTTTTTTACTCAAGAGTTCCACTTTCTACTTCCTGGAAAAAAACTGGTCCATTGGAGTGAATGGAGATGTCGGAACTCTTCTATTATACGGCTCTGCTCATGCCTAAACCTCAACAGATCGTCACTCCTCCCCGTCACTCCAGCCGATCCATTCTAGTGTAGGCTCTCGATTTATCTGTTGTCTATTGGTAATGTCTGGATCGAGCTAGCACCAAAAAGACGTGTATTTCCAGTCAGCTGTTGTGTTGCGCAATCGAATGCAGGAAAGCACGTTGGATGTTTTCTAATCCTGCAGATTCAAAGCCGATCCTGCTGAAAATTTAAGAACTGATGTGACACAAGTAACGACTTAAGTGTTTGATTAGTAACTTTAATGTGATGTCTGGATTTAGGAAAGTAGTGCGTTACACTACTCGTTACCGACAAATGTAATGTGATTACAGTAACGCATTACCTCCAACACTGTTCAGGAATGAAGAACATGTTTAAGTTTCCAGAATGTGTCTTTAGTGCTTTTCATGGCACCTACTCAGCCCTTTCAGGACTATGTAATGTTTCAAATGTCTGTTCAGCCTATCTGGCAGGAAACCAACCACTATCCTGAAAATACAAATGTATTTTTATTTCCTATCCTGAAAATAACAAGAAATTGTGTGTGCAATTTTTAACCCAATAGCCAGTGTGGCCACTTGACATGAAAGTCACAAATGAGTGCTGGCTTTTGCTGTGGTTGATTGTCTCTCAGTTCTTCTAGCCATTTTGGCAGGTGTTTGGCAGGACCAGTGTTCAACAAGCTGTTCTAGCCTAAAAACAGCTGCGGCTAGTCTTCCCTTTGACGTCTCCCTGTCGCGTCTCTCCTCCTGACATCTCCCTGTGGTGTCTCTCCCCCTGATGTCTTTCTGTGGTGTCTCTCCTCCTGATGTCTTTCTGTGGTGTCTCTCCTCCTCATGTCTCCCTACGGTGTCTCTCCTCCTGATGTCTCCCTGTGGTGTCTCTCCTCCTGGTGTCTTTCTGTGGTGTCTCTCCTCCTCATGTCTTTCTGTGGTGTCTCTCCCCCTGATGTCTTTCTGTGGTGTCTCTCCTCCTGATGTCTTTCTGTGGTGTCTCTCCTCCTCATGTCTCCCTGTGGTGTCTCTCCTCCTGATGTCTTTCTGTGGTGTCTCTCCCCCTGATGTCTTTCTGTGCTGTCTCTCCTCCTGATGTCTTCCTGTGGTGTCTCTCCTCCTGATGTCTCCCTGTCGCATCTCTCCTCCTGGGGCCGGTTGCACCAACTGGTCTTAACTATGCCTGGTCGTAACTCCTACGTCGGTCTTAGTTAAGACCCGTCTTTAGAGTGGATTTACACCTGTTGCACCAACACGGCTTACGTCTGGTCTTAACTATGCTGGTCGTAGCAATGCGCGTCCATGTGAATTGCCAGGGAATGCACCCTGATTGGATGATTTTGCAAAAATGTGCCTCGCGAGCTGCTTGGAGCGCACTGTGCCACTACGCTCTATCAGCCACTACTGTATGTGCATCACTACACTACACTCCTCCCACCCTCCCTCGCTCCGGGGGAAAAATGGCGGCGATTGAGCCAGACAGACAGTCTGAATGAAATTGAATGTAACGTTCCAAATTCTATGTATTAAATTCTAAAAAATTAACGGCAACATTTGGGAAGGCTAAGCCACACAACTAGTTAGTTATAATCTAACATCGTGCTTTCAAAGACGGAGAACTGGCTGTGTTACGACGATGACGGTAAGGACTCAAAAAGGTCTCCGCGGAGACAGGCAGGCTCTACGCCTCCTCCTGACCAGTCGTAAGAGAGTTACGCCTGGGCATAGTGAAAAGAAGGCTTAAGCCGTCTTGGTGCAACCGGCGTAGCTGTTAGGTCGTAAAGGTACGACCAACTTAGCTTAAGACCAGTTGGTGCAACCGGCCCCTGATGTCTCCCTGTCCTGTCGCTCTTCCTGACGTCTCCCTGTCGCGTCTCTCCTCCAGACCAGATACAAGACCAACGAGCCGGTGTGGGAGGAAGCCTTCACCTTCCTCATCCACAACCCCAAGAGCCAAGAACTGGAGATTGAGGTATGATGGCTTCTCTATGAACAAGAAAACTAATATTTCCTTGATTTCATGACTGTATCTCTGGTTGATCAATAGCCTGCTTCAAACCATCCGGATCCGTGAACTCACATTCTGTTTCGTTCTGCGAGTCTGTCAACGCAAGTACTCCGACCCACTGAAATCACTGCACAGCTCGGAGTCCAGCCGGAACCGCAGAAGCAAACAGAATGAGTTCCCGGATCCGGGTGGTTTGAACCAGGCTAATTGCTCGCTGCCCCTTCAGTCATCTCACCTCGGGGTTTTGTCCCCCGTGTGTTTAGGTGAAGGACGAGAAGCACGACTGCTCTTTGGGCACGTTGACGCTGCCTCTGAGCCGCCTGCTGGAGGCCGAGGACATGACACTCAACCAGCGCTTCCCCCTCAAGAACTCTGGACCCAGCTGCACCCTCAAGATGAAGATGGCTCTCCGGGTACCAAGCCGGCCTGCACACCTTTTAGCTTTTCTGCTTGTCACCACATGCTCACTTCATTTCAGGATATTAGTATATCATTATATATATATTATATACATATATTATTATATTAGTATAGACGCTTTTAACTTGAACCCCTAGCTTACTTCCTGTTGCAGTGTTTGCTAATACAACAGCTGACAGGAAATAAGATAGGTTTCAAAGTAAGCAACGGCTCTTAAACCACAGCCTCACACAATTCGGTGAAAAGGGTCTATATTTGCTGTAAACAAACAAGACTATCATCCAGATGCCTTCCATCTACTGTAGATCCTTCCATCTACTGTAGATCCATCTACTGTAGATCCATCTACTGTACATCGTTTTGGGGTGAGTTGCCAGGTTTTGGAGCTATTGCCTGTAGAGAAAATGCATTTGAAAAACTCAACGGCAACGTCTCTTTCCAGAAATCATGACCCGGTACTCAAGATAATCCTCAGATCTTGCTGTGAGCAGTTTCATGTAGGAAAGGAACACTTTTCTTTTGACCGGTCTACACTCGCTAGTTGCTAGTGAGCAGTTGTTTTTAAAATGTACATTTTTGGCACTTTGACTACCACAAGCCGACTGCCATCCAGTTCCGTTGTGTTCAAGAGAAGGCAGACATCTCTATCTCCAAAACCCAGCAACTCACACCAAAAGGATCTAGAATAAAACCATCAGCCAGTCATTTCCTCTGCTTCTCGTCTCACCTCCAGGTGTTGTGCCTGGACAAGTCCGCCTCCTCATCAGACCCCGCCCCCTCCTCGGTGCAGGTGCGTAAAGCCAGCACCTCCAGCCCCACCCCGCTGCGCGCCTCCGCCTCTCCCCGGCCTCCGCGGGCCGCGGCCTCCGACACCCCCCGTACCGCCCCGGCGTCCGCCCAGGACCCGCTGCCCCGGCCCGGGCAGGACGAGCCGGCCAGGCCCCCTGGAGGACCGGACACGGGGCAGAGCGGAGGGGCAGTGGGGGGGGCCCTGTCAGACGGCCGGAGGAGCTCCTCTAACCTAGCCGTCTCCGGCTCCCAGCAGTACCTGGCCGGAGGGCCGGGGGGCGCCAAGGAGCCCACGCCCAGCATCGCCTCGGACATCTCCAACCCGTACGCCGCGCAGGAGCTGCAGCAAAGACTGCGCCTGCTGCAGAAGTAAGATCTGTGCATCTGTTAGATGTCCTACAAGTCATCACAAATGAGACGCCTTGACCATCACAGTTTCACAAGCTCTCCATCCAATTTGACATTATTATTGTTTACATTCTCATACCTGCCAACCTCCCTATTTTTAACCCTTTCTCCTGCTGTGCTCCCAATTGGTGATTTCCCCCGTTAATCTAAAGATGGAGTGAAGAATCATATAGATCCTAGATGACCCAAGGCATCCATTGGTACCATCCATGCCATGCTAGCTTGTTGGGAAGGGGGCTAAATAGCTCCGGGTCTTCCTTGACCTCTCACCTCAAGATATCTGAATGAGAATGGCTTCTATGAATCCCAACAAGTCTCCCTTTTACAAGGCAGCACGAGCAATCAACAGAACAACGAATCGCAGCACTGATTGACGGATCTGAGTGGGGGTGGGGGGTGGGGGGGGGTGGGGGGTGGGTGGCCAGTGCGTTTGCCGACCCCCCCGGAAAATCTCGTTTTTCACAGCCGAATGTTGGCAGGTGTGCATTTTAACAGCCAAAAGGCATCACTATAAAGAGTTGTGGCTTAGAAATGAACATAATTCTGCAGTCAGACTTTATTGTCATTGAACTTATATTTATTACATTGGTATCACTGTATTGAATCATGAACCCCATATCAACCCCCCCCCCCCCCCGCCCCTCTCTCTCTCTCTCTCTCTCTCTCTCTCTCTCTCTCTCTCTCTCTCTCTCCAGTGGTTCTGGCCCCAGTCACTTCCCTCTGGGTGAGATCCAGCTGACGGTCAGACACAGCTCCCAGAGGAACAAGCTCATTGTTGTGGTTCACGCCTGCAGGTTGGAGCCAAAATCAATCAAACACTTCATTCATAGTTTTTTTTTTACTACAATACATTAACACTTAATAATACAATAATCATATTTTAATACCACACATACATTGCATTGCACTATGTACATTATGTAATTCATATATTTTTCAGTTATACATTTCCATTTCTAATATATTCATGACAACATAATGGACTTGTTCGTGGTCCTCACCCCCCTGGAGTAACCTTGTTTTGTGTCCCTCCTCAGGAACCTGATAGCGTTCACGGACCACGGCTCAGATCCGTACGTCCGCCTCTATCTCCTCCCAGACAAACGGCGGTCCGGCCGGAGGAAAACTCACACGCACAAGAAAACCCTCAACCCTGTTTACGACCAGATGTGAGTCTCTGCACCGCGTTGAGTTTGACTGTTCTTATGAAACCTGTTTGACCACTGTGGGAAGAACCGGACAAAGCTTCACTTCCTACAGTCAATCACCAGCATTACAAGCAAGCAGCAGTCAGGGGGTCAAGGGTCAAAGCCCAGACTTGCAGGTGATGTAGCACCCACTAGTGGGCATATTGGAGGTCCGCAGTTCTTGCCAACAAAGCCTGCAAATCAGCCGAGTACATTTCTACTCTTAAGATGACTGAGAACTGATGACTGATACTGTACAGTAGCCTCAACGCGAGACTCCGCCTTCATTCTTCAGGTTGAGTCTCACCATAGAAAGTCCTCAGTCAACTGCACGCATCGGTTGGAATGGTTTCTAGCTATATACACGTTATCAATCACAATAAAAATGTACCTTACCCACGCACAATGTTATCCAACAGGGACCAAGAGTATCCCAAAATATGACAGTCTTTTACATTAAAGTGTAACTTACCCCCAAAACACTTTTTTCAGCTTTTAACCAATATATATGACTTTGGGGGTGGTGTGTGAAGAATTCTGGTCAAGATTTCCACATTTGAGACCAAACTGTTACCATTGTACCATTTGTATCATTTTCAGCAGCATAATTTATTATTTATCACAGAAAAGTGCTAGGTAAAGAAATGAGAGAGTTTAATGAAGACGTTGAGCTCGTTAAAGACTTGGTTGCATCCTCTCCCTCTCTGCTCAGATTTGAGTTCAGTGTTTCCATCGTGGAGCTCCACAGGAGGACTCTGGATGTGGCGGTGAAAAACGGAGGAGGGCTGCTCTCCAAACACAAAGGCCTGCTGGGAAAGGTGCCCAAATTTAGTTTCTTAACACCTCTTCCTCCCCATTTCCTCATCTTCTTGTCAACTTCATTTCGCTGGTTTCAATAAATTTACAAAATGTAACTTGTTTGCATGAAACTAACGACATTGTGTATTAATGAGTCTCTTTTATCAAGGTTTTAATTCCTTTCTTTGTGAAGATTTCATATGAAGTCATGATACCACTTATACAAGAGAGTACCGCAGGGATGACGTATTTTTGTAGGCTTAACCAGAAATCGCCGCCATTTTGGTTTGTCAGGGAAAAAGTCTATGGGGTTTTAGAATGGGGATTTCGCTTAAATGCATAAAATAAGGTCTGTGGTTAACAAAAGTTTATGGGAACGCAAATTTGGGTTCAGCAGGATAATCTTCACAAACGTGAATCACTTTTATGCCTTTTGAAGCGTTTTCTAAAAAACGTGTTTAAAAAATGCATTTACTTTCCAAAAGTCATAAAAGTTATTCACATTTGTGAAGATTATCCCGCTGAACCCAAATTCGCATTCCCATAAACTTTTGTTAACCCCAGAGTCAGACCTTATTTTATGCATTTAAGTGAAATCCCCATTCTAAAACCCATTCACTTTTCGTCTTACGAACCCGGAAGTATATCTTCCGGTCTCATTCCTGTGGTGCTCTATAAGGGTACATTAGTTAATGCTTAAAGCAGCACTCAGCCGATCTTTGTATCATTGCAAAATCAGTAGTATATCAGAAAACTGTGAACAGTTTTGCAGTCATTAATTTAGTTTGACAGTTATTGAGATATAATACAAAGTTGGTTTAAAATTGGCTGAGTGCTCCTATAATAAACATTAACGAATCCTTCATTAACAGCCCTGACCATAAGCTTGCTCTATCCTTAACCTCAGTGACTTCATGCCTCAACTCAATCACAACACCTTACAGTAGTTAACACGAACACCAAAATGATTACTAGACACATGAGTTTACTGTTGATTAGGGTTAGTTAGTTAATAAGCATGAACTAACCCTTAGATAATGTACCCTTATTGTAAAGTGTTACTGAAGTCATATGGAAGTAAATCAAGTTAAATTAGGTTAAATTAGCAACATTTTCTGTCAGTATATTTAGAAAGTGACTGTCCCATTGTTTGCTCTCTCCCACCAGGTGCTGGTAGATCTGACCTACGAAGACATCGCCAAGGGCTGGACACAGTGGTCAGTGCATCCCCCCCACAGCCCTGCTGCACCTCTAACAAGCATCCAAACTCATCTGATCGCACACACACACACACACACACACACACACACACACACACACGTGACACGCTCACATGCACACACACACACACACACTCATCTGATTGCACACACACACACACACACACACACACACACACACACACACACACACACACACACATCTGATCACACCAGAACAGCTCAGGATGGAAGACTGTCGCTTTACAAAGACAAGAAAGACAGCTCTTTTAATATACTTTATGACATAGAGTACTGCAGGGATGATGTAATTGTGTAGGCTTACCCAGAAGTCCCCGCACTTCCTGGTTCTTACATGTAAAAGGCAATGGGATTTTTGCATGTGAATTTTGATTAATACGGTCTGTGGTTAACGAAAGCAAAGTTTGTGTTCAGCAAGGTAATCTTGACAAATGAGGACCACTTTTATGACATTTGAAGCGTTTTCAGAAAATCGCCTTAAAGAAACGCATTTATGCTTCCACAATCATAAAAGCGCTCCTCATTTGTGAAGATTATCTTGCTGAGCACAAAGTTTGCGGTTTCAAAAACTTCTGTTAAACACAGACCTTATTTCAAGCATTTCACCAAAATCCCTAAAGCAAAAATCCCCAAAACAAAAATCCCATTGACTTTTACACGTAAGAAGGGAAAGTGCTAACATCCAGGACTCATTCCTTCGGTACTCTATAGAATAGAGAGCCAAAGTGAACGTCACTTCCTGCTTCAGCGCTGTACCAGAGATTTTCATCCGCCATTTATTTTAGACATTTAGACATTTCGTAAAATGCTTATAAAAAGTTTTACTTGGTCAAACCAAACACTTCAGCTATAGTTAGAATCAGGAGAGACCATAGAACATTTCACTCTGACCAAAACTTTAAAAAACAACATTGAAAAAATATTTTCTTTAAAACCGCATTTTTTTTAACGTTTTGGTCTGAGTGAAATGTTATGCGGTCTCTCCTGTTTCTAAATATATCTGAACCGTCTGGTTTGACCAAGTAAAACTATTCTTATAAGCATTTGACGAAATGTCTATGGGAAAATAAATGGCGGATGAAAATCTCTGGTACAGTGCTGAAGCAGGAAGTGACGTTCACTTTGGCTCTCTATTATGTAAAGAGGGCTTAAAGCGCTAGTGCGTAGCTTTTGTTTGAGGAACTTCTGTCTCCCCTTTCTGCCACCATTCATGTGGTGTCATAAAAATTGCTTCCCGACCGTTTACTCTCCGTCCTCATGGAAACAGCTTCAACGTGTTGTTTAAACGGTCTGAGCAAACAAATACAACACATCTTCTTTGTAGCGTCCATCCATGTTGTTTCCACATTACGACTTAAGAGCTCATGAACCGATGTCTGAAGAGCGATTTCCCAACTCTGCGAAATAGACCAAATCACAATGTTGTTTACAATAACTTCCGGGTAGACAACGACTGCATCACATACATACAATTTAATGGGGCGGGGAACAACTGAGATAAAGAGAAAATGGTTAAGTCTAAAACACATGTTTGATACTTTCATATCTCGTTAATTAACAACACTTTCACTAATGTTAGTTTAATTTACCTGTTGGGCCACAGAATAAAAACAATTACAGCTTGGGGTCACTCTAAACTAGCAGCTAGTCCGACCAGCGGTGAGACGTCACTGTTGGTTAGATTTGGTTTATCAACACAGTACATAAAATAAGCACAACCAAACATCAGATAGGTCGGACCACCGTGTTTAACTGGGTATATATCTTTAAAGAGCATGGTGCAGGTTGGAGACCACATTGCATTAATATGTGGAAGGGGTGAATTTGGGGGGAAAAACATTTTTTTCAATCACACATAGCTGCGTTTAGATTAGTTTTTGTAACCATCTCCACAATTCAAATCAATCGGCAGGTGTGTCTACCCAGAAGTGACTTTTGTTGTTAACGTGACGTCATGGTGATTCAGTCTATACGACCATCCGAGCAGCATGTGGATGCAGCATGCCGCCGTAGTCTACTCAGTCGCTACTGTTTTGGCTGTAAAACAGTGGATAAAACAGTTGTGAGCGTCGCACATCACCCGTGAAATGATTTGTTTCACTAACACAATTTGATACATTCAGTCCGACAACATTTGGAAAGTCTAGACGAGCCGCGCGATTGAATTATTTGATCCACATTCAAGTTAGCAAAGAGCTAGCGGAAATCTCTGGTGAGCATGCTCAATGTCTCCACAGACAGCAGATTGAAAACTCTGCTCTACTGTGGAATACAGAGTTAGTTAGGTGCTGCTGATAGACCCTTCACACGGGGGGCATTTTGTGTCGAAAAGGCAGGGTAAACACAGGTGCAATGGAATTTGGAAACCTGCATTAGTGTTTTGCTTGCACCTGTGTTTACCCTGCCTTTCCGACACAAAATGGGCCCCGTGAAAAGGGTCTATTGCCTCAATCAGCATTGTGGGAAGTCGTTTGGCTTGAATGTAATGTGAAATGAAACACTATGGCTCCTCCTCTTCCTGCAGGTATGAGCTGAGTGAAGACGGCCTGACGAAGCCTCACCAGCTATAGACCACGAAGACAGTCTTCTTCTTCATCATCATCATCATCATCCTCACCATCAGCATAATCGCCAAATTCCTTTCGCCCCTCCACCTGAAGAGAGTGTACCGGCAGCCATTCCTATATACAGTTCCACCTAATGAAGTATGATAGGTAGAATCAAGATGTTTTGTGTTATTTTCATTATTTGTAAAGAAAAAAAAAAAAAAAATAGCTCTTGATATTCATTTAATCACATCAGTCGCAACGCAATCGTCCCCTTTAAGAAATGATACAGGGTGATAGACTTAAAGGGATTCCACTGTACATGTATGTAACACATAGAATACTATATATATACATACCTTACTGTGCAAAAGTCTTAGGCATCCAAGAGTTTTATATCAATTGTCTTTTTTTTTTTAGATCTTTAGTCCGTCAGAAGACTGCTCTTTATAGTAATTTTTTTTAAAGCATCTTCACTTTTCTTTTGTCTAAGACTTTGGCACAACTTATGACACAATAATATACTGAAGTTTTAAGTCTATATTCCATATTTGTAGGAGAAATGTAGAGGAAAACAAGTCTTATTTTTTTGCTGTTGCTGTTACGGCCCGGTTTCCCTGGAGAGCGACCATGTACAACTTGTAAATATGTACAATAACGCTGGAACCAAAAGAGACGCTATATTCTAGAAGTAAGAGAGGCGTGTTCTTTTGCTCGGCCAAAGTGATTATTTGTATTTGTATTTTTTATTTTTTAAAGAGAAACGTGGGCAGCGAGCGCTTGCAGGAACACGCGGCACCAAAGAGACCAGTACTTCCTGTTGGCGCCCGCGGGGGTTTGCTGCTTTGATCCCATCCGGCCTTACTGCAGCGTGTCCACTTCCTGAGGAGATCTGGGCCATGATTCAATATCGTCTGTCAGTGGATTTGTCTTCATAAACAATTAAGTTAAAATATGTCGAAATTGTAAACTATCTAAATTAATGATAAGATAATCTTATTTTAATACAAAATGAGGTATGAAACATTTTAAGGAATATTGTTTAAGTAAAAACAAAAAAGCTGTGGAAAAAGCTGTTCCCAATGGGTCAGAGAACATATTGAGAAAGGTTTGGAAAACATATGATGCACAAAACAGTAACATAAATATAGTGTACGCTTGGTTTACATCATGGTATTGATTTAAGCAGGCAAGTAGTTTTGTTAACACACGGCATACAGTACTCACAGTACTTCCATTACATTGATACCATAGATACTGAAGTATGGCCATTGTAAAGTATCGCCTGAGTTTAAAAAACAACAAATATGTATATTTGCACATCTCTCCTCTTTTTTGTTTTTGTTTTCTTTTCTTTTTTACATCTTTTGGGCCGGGGCTCATCTGTACGCTTAGTTGCAATTTAAACCTTGTTTAATTTGGCCCTGAAAAAGATGTCTGTTTTAACAGGTAATTTCACTTCAAATAAAAAAAAAATCAGATTATTTTTTAAATACATTGGGGGGCATTGGCAGTTGAGGACTGGTCACTGGTTTCAATACATTTTCTTGAAAAAGATGATTTCATTATCACCCTTTTTGCAGATGTTCTCTATTTATTGAAAACCAAACTCAAATTTAACATTCAATGTCAGCAATTAAAAATTACTTGTTTTTTGTTTTGTTTTGTTTTTGAAATTTTATCCCATTTTCTCCCCAATTGTACTATGCCAATTATTGCCCCTGCTGCTCCGGTCGCTGCTCCACCCTCAGCCGATCTGGGGAGAGCCTAAACTAGCACCATGCGTCGTCCGACACATGAGCTGTAGCCAGCGGCTTCTTTTCACCTGACAGCAGGAGCCTCATCGGTAGGACGTAGCATGGGGGAGGATCGCGCTATTCCCACCAGTTCCCTTCCCTCTGAACAGGTGTGATGACCGACCAGAGGAGGCGCTATTGCAGCGACCAGGACACAACCCTCAATCCAGCTCCCCTGCCGCAGACACAAGCCAATTGTGCCTGTATGGACGCCCGACCAAGCCGGCGGTAACACGAGGATGTGAACGTGCAACCCCCGTGTTGGTAGGCAGGGATTTTACCGCTACGCGACCCGGACGCCCCAAAAATTACTTGTTAAAAGTGAAATTTTTTGCAGTGTTGATGGAGGGCTTTTCAACGTTTCCACAGTGTTGAAACTGTCCCGATCATTCTGAGAGATTCAGTTTGTTGGATGAAAGTCAGTCTTAACTCCCACACTGTTATCCAGCATGTGTCCGTTTCAACACATCTATGCAGTCTGGGACAGTTGCTGTTATGAACATGATGTCTTTAAAACACACCAATGTCTGCGGTCCTGAGCTAGACACGGGCCTGTGTTGAAAATGACACGTTCCTGTTTAAGAGTGCGTTTTGTGTCGTCCTTTTTAAGAGTGCGTTTTGTGTACATACACTTGTCAGCATGCACATCATATAGCTTCTACTTTGCCACACGTGCTCGGAATCATTAAAAATAAAAATTAATCTTATAAGATAAGTCATTATCTATACGGCCCTATAAAGCCAAAGAGCAGCAACTATGCCAGTAGTGGAAATGAGAAAAATGCCCTTTTTTTTCTTTGCCTTTTCTTGGTACAGAAGTGGACAGTGTATCATTTAATACAGTTGAGGTCAGAAGTTTGCATACATTTAGGTTAAGTAATGAAAACTTTTTTTAACCACTCCATAGATTTCATGTATAAAACACACACGCATACGCACACAAACTATAGTCTGGCAAGTCAGTTAGGACATCTACTTTGTGCATGACACAAGTAATTTTTCCATCAATTGTTTACAGACAGATTATTTCACTAATAATTCACGACTGTATATCACAATTCCAGTGGGTCAGAAGTTTGCATACACTAAGTTGACTGCTTTAAATGGCTTGGAACTTTCCAGAAATGATGCCATGGCTTTAGAGGCTTCTGATAGGCTAATTGACATAATTTGAGTCAATTGGAGGTGTACCTGTGGAAGGGTTAAGGTGTGTGTGTGTGTGTGTGGTGCCCGCCCGTGTGTGTGTGTGTGCGTAGAGATGAATGTACTTGTAACCCTGGCACAAACAGTGACGTCATTTGATGCCATCTACTCAGTGAAGTGCACCAGCCCCTCCCGCAGCAGAGCACCCCCCACAACATGATGCTGCCCGCACCCCCGTGCTTCACGGTTGGGATGCTGTTCTTCGGCCTCCAAACCTAACGATGCTCATTATGGCCAAACAGTTTCATTTTTGTTTCATCATTGAAACAAAAAAATTAGATCTCCTAAAGGACTTACCAATCTATCGTTTTTTTGAAGCATGAAATCTGTGGAGTGATTAAAAAAAGAGTTTGAATGACTTCAACCTAAGTACAGTAGATGCAAACTTCCAACTCCAACTGCAGCATTTAAGTTCTTGTTGACATACATTCTAAACGCCAGTCTTTGACCTACAAACAAAAAAGTAGTTGTTTTGCCTCTCTGCCTTAGTAGGGCTGTGGTTTAGTTATCACATCAAGTATCAAGAAAGTATTTTATATCAGGTATATCATGTAGACTGTCGTTCTGCAATTAATGTCTGTTTTTCTTTTATCTGTTTCCCAACTGTCATCCTTTGTCTTGTCCTATATTTTTTAACAACCAGAGAAGTATGTGTAAGCCATGTGATTTGAACACTGTGTGTGTGGGGTGGAGTAGGCCTACGTCCTCTGTGTGTGTGTAAGCCATGTGATTTGAATACTGTCTGGGGTGGAGTAGGCCTACGTCCTCTGAGCGGCGCGTTGTCTTCTTAATTTATCTTGTGCCTTAAAATTCACACCACCCAGATATTTACAGTACATGTATGAACCAACAAGATGCTATTACCGTTTCCATGTTTGGGAATGTCTCCTTCAATGTCTTTTCAAACAATAAAGAGCTTTTGCTGGGTGAGCAAGCTGCTTCACTTTGGCTTTTGTTAATTTTTTTTCTATTTGTGTGGGAGTGTGTGACTGTGAACTAAGTTTGAGAACTGTGGAGTCAAAGAAAAGAGGGGGAGGGGGGAGGAATCACCAGGAAGCAGACATGGAACCAAATCACTGACACTGTGGTCCAAGTCAAGTAAGTCTGAAGTCATTTGGTCCAAGTCCAACTTCAAGTAATTTCTTTTTTTGTCCCAAGTCAAGTCGCAAGTCATCAAAACAGGGACTCAAGTTGACTCGAGTCCAAGTTACCAAGTCCCCATCTCTGCCAGGAAGGCTCTTTACTTTCTTGTTGGTGGGTTGGATTTAAACAGGGTTGGGAGGGTTACTTGAAAAAATGTAATCCAATACAATTACTAATTACCTGTTAAATGTTTTTAATCAGTAATGTAATTCAAGTAACACTATAAAAGTAATGTAACTGATTACTTGCAATTACTTTTGAACACATTTCCTGCATATGACTAGGCTACTAGAGTCCGGGGGCATGATCCTCAGGAGGACATTTCCCCCCAAAACAGCTGTGTAATATTTCAGACCTTATGTGTTGGTTACAGCAGGCTTTCAGCCAATCTATCTAGTGTTGCCTGTTTCTCATTAATAATAATACAATAACAATAATGTCGGAGGACGCATGGTGCTAGTCTATGGTTCTTCCCAGATCGGCAGAGGGGGTGGAGCAGCGGCAGGGGCAAAAAAAGTACACAATTGGGACAAAATGGGGGGGTCAGGGAAAAAAAGAATAATGAAATTGCTATCTTCGGATTACAGATTACTGATATTATCTGGTTTCTAGACTAGTAATTTATATTTTTGGTGCACTGGTCCTTTTTAAGAGCCAGGTGTATTTTTAAAGTGTTTTTTTCTCTCCAGTGTTTTTGTTTGTTTGTTTTATTTATCTGCACTATGAATAAGAATAAGAAGTAAATATTTACAGTGCATAGCCATGTTATTGTATATTGAATATACAATAAGTAGAATATACAATAAATGTATTTTAAATTGTAATTCTGCCAGTAATCTTTTTTTCTTTTGTTTTTTTACTAATTGTAGCCTAACTGATCTTTATTATATATTTTCTTTTGTAACTCTAAGGGACTACAGGTACCGTTATGTATCCCGATTACATGTAATCAGTTACTTCCTAAGCCTGGATTTAAAGTAAACGCCGGCAAATAGGGTCAAATAAAATGTTGTCAAACACTCTTGTCCAGTAGGTGGCGGTATGCCATTAAACCGAGAGAAGAGGGAGAACGTCACATGACATTCAGGAAAGACCGGTGTGGACTTTGAAGGAGGCGAGGGTGGACATGGGCATTTTGGTAATAAAGAGCAGGAGTAGACAGGTAGATCTAGTGCAGGAATTCTATACTCATATGAGCAGTCGGTATGGGAACTACTTACAGGTTTTCACGGATGGGTCTAAGGATCCACAGTCACAGGTAACAGGGGCGGGGGTGGTGATTCCCAGTAAGAGGGTAGAGATCAGTAAAAGAACATCAGATTATTTAAGTGTTTATGCAGTTGAGTTAGTGGCAATTTTGTTAGCATTAGAGTGGGTGGAGGAAGGGGTGGAAAATAAAGTAATAATTTGTAGTGATTCAGTGGCAGCGCTAGCAAGTATTAAAAATGGAGCAGGGAAAAGTCATCAGGATTTAGTATATGAACTGTTGTTTGTTAATTCAAGGTTAGTTAGGCAGGGGGAAACTATTAAGTTCATGTGGGTGCCAGCTCATGTAGGAATCGCAGGTAATGAGAAAGCAGACAGGGCAGCAAAGGAGGCGATCAGGAGAGAACAGGTGGACATTGACATCAAACTTTCAAAATCAGAGGGGAAGAGCATAGTATGGAGGGAAATAGTTAATCAGTGGCAACAGCAGTGGGATAGGGCAATAAAAGGGAGACATCTGCATAGTATAAAAAATAAGGTGGGAGTGGTGGGGAATAGTGGGAATAATAGGATTGAACAGAGAGTTATAAGTAGATTGAGAATTGGGCACAGCAACTTAAATGGAACACTTAGATTAATAGGGAAGCACCCAACTGGGCATTGTAGTCAGTGTCAAGTAAAGGAGACGGTGGAGCGTGTACTGATCTCATGCAGGAGATATGAAGCAGAGAGGGTGATCATGATGACTGGACTGCAGAGACTGGGACATTAGAGGCCAGTGTGAAGGGTATAATGGGATGTGTGGGAGTAGCGGAGGGGAAGAAAATAGTGGTCAGTTTTTTGAGAGGAACTGGACTGTTAAAAAGACTGTAATGGAATAGGGGAACAGTGGATGTATTAGTCCAGAAGGAGGCGGTAATGCAACATTTTGGATGCCAACCGCCGTAAAACCAAACAGAAGAAGAAGAAGAAGAAGACATTCAGGAAGTGAAGTGTGGTATCAGACAGAAGAAGAGAACAACACTGCTGCAGGCGAGACGGCTCCCGACTTTCTCTCCAACGGAAAATAAAGCTCATCTCTCAACACAGGTGAGTACAGCAGACAGTTTAGTATGTATTCACTAGCAAGGACCACACCATCAGCCAGGAACGTTTCTGTGTGTGTGTGTGTGTGTGTGTGTGTGTGTGTGTGTGTGTGTGTGTGTGTGTGTGTGTGTGTGTGTGTGTTCGTGCTCGTGCTCGTGCGTGCGTGCGTGTGTGCGTGCGTGTGTGGGGGGGTCGGGTCTAGGGGGTCCCCAGAAAATGTATGAATTGTTGTTATAATTCTATTATTTAATTTACAGGAAGTTACCACGATTAGAGAAAGTAGACTTTTGATCAGTGTCTCTGTTATCTCGACCTACAATAAGACATATTTTTGTAGGCCATTTGGTTCATCAGTGGAAAAGTATATGGGGTTTTAGAATGGATAAATATGGTCTGTGGGTTAAGTTTATGGGCACACGTATGTCAGTTCAGCATGATAATCTTCACAAACGTGAATAACTTTTATGAATTTTGAAGCGTTTTCTAAAAATCATGTTTAAAAAATGCATTTACCTTCCAAAAGTCATAAAAGTTGTTCACGTTTGTGAAGATTATCATGCTGAACCCAAATTTGCGTTCCTATAAACTTTTGTTAACCACAGACCTTATTTGCATTTAAGCGAAACCCCCATGTTGAATCCCATAGACTTTTCCTCTCACAAACCTGGAAGTATACTTCCGGACTCATTCCTGAACAAAATCATATCTAGAAATGATTCTCAGATTTGGGTTCGAGAGACAAAATCTCATCATATGGGGTCCATTGCCCTGATGTGGACAAAATTAGGGGTCCTTGATATGAAGAAGGTTGAGAGTCACTGGCCTAGGGGATCGCTCTGTTCCTCCTCTCTCTCTCTCTTTAAATAATGACAATATCTACAGTAGACCTAGCCCTAATAAATTAAGTAGCCTAGCATAATAAACAAACCTAAACATGTATCCTTGTTCACTTTGTGGTAGCCTAATTCAATAACAGACACAATTACATATATATACAAAATACATATATATATATATTTATATTTATTTATGTATTTATTTATTTGTGCTTCTGGTGATATAATGGCAATATGACCAGCTATAGTGTTTTCTATAGAATTTCCCCGTGAAATATTAGGCACACCTGGGAGGCATATCTGTGAGAGGCGTGGTTGACAGTGTTGGGCAAGTTACTTTCAAAATGTAATATACTACATATTACTAGTTACTTTCATTTGAAAGTAATACGTTACTTTACAATATTACTGTCTGTGTAGAGTAACTCGTTACTTTTACACCACTTTTGCATTACTTTCACCAAAATAACAGCAGTAGCACAATGACATCGCCGCCCCGGAACCATCTCGACAAATAATTTCAACCGTCTTGAAGTCGGTGTAACCGTCGACATTTCTAAATGTTATCTTTTGTCATGAGTTACCGCCAACGCTGCTGGTTGAGGTGTGGCTCTGCTCCTGAAACCTGCTAGATAAGCTTCAGAACAGAGAGCAGTGACACATCATTGAGCTGGATCCAGATGGGCCGTTTCCCTCTCTTTTGCACTAGGCCTACTTGTCAAATTACATTTTCAACCAAGTGTAACTAACTACTTAACTGTAATCTAACTACTTACTCAAATCAAGTGTAATCTAATGACTTACTCAAACTGATTTTTGATTATTGCAATAATCTAACTTTGATTATTTCACACTTTCGCTTTTGTCCTCATTGTGTAGACATGTCTGCTGCCAGGAGTTTCCTATCTGAAGAGCAGTTTCTGTGCTCCATCTGTCAGGATGTGTTTACTGATCCAGTCTCCACACCATGTGGCCACAACTTCTGCAAGAACTGCATCACTCAGCACTGGGATGTTAGTGTCCACTGCCAGTGTCCCACATGTCAAGAGGTGTTTGACACAAGACCTGAACTACATGTAAATACTCCCATATCTGAGATGCCTGCTCAGTTCAGAAAGTCAGCTCAGATGAAAGCCAGCAGCTGCCCAGACCAACCATGGGCCCAAGCAGAAGTTCCCTGTGACGTCTGCACTGGGACAAAACGGAAGGCCCAGAAGTCCTGCCTGGTGTGTCTGGTCTCCTACTGTGAGACTCACCTGGAGCTTCATGAGACAATGACAGGCATGAAAAGACACAAGCTGATGGATCCTGTGGAGAACCCGGAAGGCAGGTTGTGTAAGAAGCATGACAGACCACTGGAGCTGTTCTGCAAGACGGAGCAGATTGGTGTTTGTCAGTTCTGCACCGAGTCAGACCACAAATCACATTGTTTTGTCCCTCTGACAGAAGCATACGAAGAAAAGATAGCTGAGCTGGGGAAGATGATCCAGGAGAGACGACTGAAGATTCAGGAGATCAAACAGTCGGTAGAACTCAGCAAGGAAGATGCAGACAGAGAGATAACAGACAGCGTGCGGGTCTTCACTGCTCTGATGCAGTCTGTGCAGAGAGGCCAGGCTGAGCTCATTGAAATTGTCGAAGGGAAGCAGAAAAAAACAGAGAAACAGGCTGAAGGCTTCATCAAAGAGCTGGAACAGGAGCTCTCTGAGCTGATGAAGAGAAGCGCTGAGGTGGAGCAGCTCTCGTGCACTGAAGACTACCTCCACCTGATCCAGAGCTTCCCATCCCTGAACACTCCTCCACCCACCAAGGACTGGACAGAGGTCAGTGTCAATTGCCCCTTATATGATGGGACTGTGAGGAGAGCTGTGGCTCAGCTGGAGGAGAACCTGCAGAGAGCTGTGGCTCAGCTGGAGGAGACTCTCGGGAAAGAGGTGAATGCTGAGGCTGAGCTGAAGAGGGTCCAGCAGTATGCAGTGGAGGTGACTCTGGATCCTGATACAGCCCACGGCAAGCTCATCCTGTCTGATGATGGGAAACAAGTACATCATGATGATTTCAAGAAGAATCTCCCAGACAACCCGGAGAGATTTTCTGCTTATCCCTGTGTCTTAGGAGAGCAGAGCTTCTCTTCAGGAAGGTTTTACTACGAGGTTCAGGTTAAAGGGAAGACTGAATGGAGTTTAGGGGCGGTCAGTGGGTCGACCAACAGGAAGAGAAAAATCACGGTGAGCCCCGAGGATGGCTTCTGGACCGTATCTCTGAGGAAGGGAAGTGAGTACAGAGCTTCTGCTGGCCCTCTTGCCGTCCTCTCTCTGGAGACCAAGCCTGAGAAGGTGGGGGTGTTTGTGGATTATGAGGAGGGTCTGGCCTCCTTCTATGATGTAGATACTGCAGCTCTTATCTACTCCTTTACTGGCTGCACCTTCTTTGACGAACTCTACCCATACTTCAGTCCCTGTCCTAATCATGGTGGTAGAAACTCCACCCCTCTGATCATCTCTCATGTCAATCACACAGATTAGAAAAACTATAAATCCACCCGCTATGCACGCAAATGTTTTCTAGGGTGGAGACTCTGGAGAGGAGGTGCCATGGGCGCACATTTCTGGGGAGTTTCTTTGGCTCGAGCCAATTTCTTGTCATCGGGGATGTCACTCTGTCTATGTGAGCAATACATCAGATGGGCATTATGGTCCCGCCCCCTTTTAGGGGGAAAACACAAGGCACTGACTTGCTGTTGACTTCGATGTAAAATAGCGATACAAAAAAGGGGGGGGAGAATTAATTTTGTTATAACTGACACAAAGACACCACGACATGACAATATATGACAACTCGGCCGGCCATAGAATGAGCAAGATAAATATTAATTTGATCCATCTTCAGTCATGTGGCTCATGCCTCTTCTGTGACCTACCGTAAATTCCGGACTATAAGCCGCGGCTTTTTTCCCGTTTTTTGGCCTTTTTTGGCCCCTGCGGCTTAAATAACGGTGCGTCTTATCTATGGATTTTTTCAGCAAACGGCCACTCGGGAACCTCCAAAATCTATGGATGTTGGTATGAGGCAGAACGAGAGCAAGACAGACATTACGAGAGCGAGACCCTGATTGGATGATGTTGCAAAAAATGTGTCTCGCGACCTGATTGGAGCACTGTGCCACTACGCTCTCTCAGCCACTACGGTAAAACACCCTCCCTCCTCCCTCGCTCCGGGGGGAAAAAGGCAGCGATTGAGAATTCATTGAAATTGAATGTAACATTCCCAATTCTATGTATTACATTCTAAAAAACTAACAGCAACATTTTGGAAGGCTAAGCCACACAACTAGCTCGTTGTAATCTAACATCATGCTTCAAAAGATGGAGAACTGGCTGTGTTACGACGATGGCGGCGAGAAGAAGAAGGAAAGAAGGAAATCGAGTAGCAGCACGTAACCTTGGCATCAGGGTGTTGACACAGAGAGCAGACGGCCGAGGTGCCGTTCAGATCCGACTGAAGGCTCAAGTTTGCCAGTGGATCCTGACAGCGTGGAGGAGTGTCAAAACATCCACGATCAACAACGGGTTCCGAAAGGCTGGACTGCTGCGTGATGAAGAGGAGGACGCCGCCAGCTGAGGGCCTTCAGAGGCTGTTCGATTCCGACAGTGACGAAGAGGAGTTCGTTGGTTTTGAGAGCGACAACGAAGGAGAGAGGAGAGTGGCTGACGAAGCCACCCTGAGCCTGTTCGTTTCCGACACTGAAGATGAGGACTTTGGTGGTTTTAGTACGCAGGAAGAAGACGAAGATGAGGATTAATGACTTGACTTTTCTGGTTACAGCCGTGTACTGCACCTTAGCCTAAAAGATGAAGACGAGGATTAATGACTTTTCTGGTAGGCTGATTACCGTATATTTTAAGCAGCCGTGTTACTGCAACTTTAGGCTTACGCGCTTACTGTCGTGTTACAGGCACTTTATTTTGCACTTTAAAAAAAACACATTTAATTTAGCCATTGATATTGCCTCGTCAAGCGCTGTAAGCTTTGTTTTTTGTTATGGTACTACTGTAGGCTATAATGTAGATCAGTGGTTTTCAACCTTTTTCATGCCAAGGACCCCTAAATTTACACAGCACAGTACATGTTCTGTAGCTACTATTGCACTAAATGGTAACACTTGAATACGTTATGCAAATATGCAACTTGTTTTGTTGAAATGTTAATAAATGGGAGCTTCCCCAAACAGCCATCTCTTTTCCGACAATCCCCTCTGTGCACGAAGCCTTACATATGGTAATTAAACATCAAAACACCCGCGGCTTATAGACCGGTGCGGCTTATAGAAGAAAAAAATAGTCACCTTTGAAGGTGCGGCTTATAGACCGGTGCGCCTTATAGTCCGGAATTTACGGTAGTTAGAGAGCTGTTCGCCTGTCAGTCTCATGGGCACAAGCTTCATTTGAAGCAAATTACAGTATGGTTTACTTACACGTTGAGACTTTTTATGGAAACATATCGTCACCCTCTTAAAATAATGGTCTAAGACACTTTTTCAAGTTTTTCAGAAAACATAAAAAACTTAACCAAATACAGAGTATATGCTATTTATTAATCATTCCACAAAAACAATTTATGACAATAGATCACTATTGACATACAAATAACTAGAGATGTAACGGTATGAAAATTTCACATCACGATTATCGTGTTTCATGACCAAAATTATCACGGTTATCGTATTTATTACGGTATTTGTAAAAAAAGAATTGCTGAAAATGTTTAAAAAAAAAGTACTGTAACACTGTCAATTATGTAACATAAAACGATTAGATGGCTGATTAGATTGGACTTGGGCTAATTTAAGAACATGCCATTGTGACTTAGGCACACACAAAAACTGACTTAGGCCTGACTTACATTTGCATTTGATGTCAAGCGAGTGACTTAAGCCGTTTTATTTGTGCCTAAGTCACATTGTCTTGACTTAGGCAAAAATAAAACGGCCTAAGTCACACGCTTGACATAGGCCATTGTACTACCAGGTAGGAACAGCATGATCTTTTCAATTAAGGACTTAGGCAATTTTACCAGAGGTGGCCAGCATCATGAAGAGATGATTTAGGCAAAAATGTCATTTTCCTCAAAAAGTGACATAGGCCATTATTTTAAGAGGGTGACGATATAGAAGTTTTGTGAATACTTGTAAGCCTGTCTCTAATTCGGCATACACATACTCCAATAAGAAGCACACATTACAAATATATTGAAATGTTTCGCCGCTGATTCACACAGTCCTCACCCCACAAAACACACAGTGGAGGGCGGTACGTAGCAGCACAGCGAACAACTTCCAAAGGAGATCTTACATTCACAAACACATTCATTACATTCATCTTCTTCGGAGATGATATTTATTGGAGCGTGGTGTCGATTCGTAAGGTTTCTAAATTATCTTCTGGCAGTATTTAATTTTCCGAAGGTGTTGTTGACCTACAGACAGACAAGGTGTCTGTCAGCAAGGCCACATTTAGTTGCCAGATTTCTGAATGGAGTTTGGTGTGGCTGCCTCTCCACATAAGAAAATAGGGCAAGCTAACGTTTAGCTGATCTCTTGGCAGTTTCAACAAAATAGCAACAGGCTTTTGACTGTCGGGGGAGGGGGAAGAAGCTTTGAAGCAAGCTAATATTATGCGGCTAGTTACTACTTGCCTTATATGAACGCTGTCTCCAGTGATGAGTTTCCACCAGGTTACTTGCATCGATATCCACATTGACATTGTCACCCGAGTCTATATTTAAAACATATCATTGATCTTTTTTTTTATCATTAGTGAAACCAACAACACAGGAAATAGTTGAAGTATTTTCGGCTTCTTGTCCAGTCTTTTGCTATGGCAGGTGTCCCTCTAAATGTGTGTGTGGCCTATGAGCCTACAACAAAATGACTTATTGCCATCTGATGTATAGTGGTGTCAGGATTCACTGTCATCTAAGACAAATAACAACATATGTACATTGTTTTTTTGTAGATTAGGGGAGAGTGGGGTGAGTTGTGCCACCCCTTGTATCTAGAAAACCATAGAAGAAATTGGTCATGTGACCACACATTTTTGAAGAGGCATCCATTTTACTCACTCTGCAAAGAAGGGAGGCAGATGGCACAAGAGCTAAGCACATTTAAGTTCAAAAAACTGTTTTTTTGCCTCTCAAAGTAAATTTTTTATGATCAAGGTTTATTGATTGTTGTGTCTGAACAATTATAGACAAGCTTGAAAACATTTCACACATGTGTTAGTGTTTTAGTAAGCTACAATATGAGGCTATACTGTTAGCATGATGTTAGCTCCAAACCAGCTATATGATACAAGTTTGTTAAAATGGTGGGGATGGGGTGATTTGTGCCAAAAGGCCTGGGTTAAGTTGTGCCAGTGCAGTTGCAGTTGATTTAGTGAAATTTTATTTCATTTTGTTCTTAAATGTTTAAATAGACCTTGTTGAAGAATATTGCAGTATTGGCAAGTGTAGCCTGGCTCTGTGATAGTTGATTTTGTTCATTTTGAACATAATTTTTATTTCTGAAAATGTTAAATATGTAGGTCAACTGCTGCTACCGTTTAACCTTGTTTAACCCTGTTATAGTACACTGGACTTTAGTGTTATCTTGATTTTGTCTTGCTTTGATATAGCATTACAGTATATGAGATGAAAATGTTCTGTTTTACTTCAGTAATCAATGGCACAATTTACCCCAACGTATTCATCAACTCTTTATTGACAGACACATAAGGTCCAATAAGAAGACACACAAGCAAAACAAACACTACATTTAAAACACAAAAAAATAAGACAATCAGAACACTACAGTAAGGCACTATACCAGTGTTTCCAAATGCACGATTGGTATTTCACACTACTGAAACTGGGTTGAGTCAGCAGCATGATAATCAAATTATGAGATACATTCAAACGACAAATAAACCTCAACGTCAGATTTCTCAGAAGAGCATGAAAAGTGCACACTCCTACTTCACAAAACAATTGACTGGCACTCGACCATCTGGGTTTTCTAAGTAGAACCCTCATACAATCATTATAAGCAACCTGCAGCTTTTTAATGCTTGTCTGCTTATATTTTACCCACAAGGGGGCAGTATACAGAGGAGTGCAGTAAGCTCTGAACAAGTTTATCTTGACATCATTAGAACAGAAGTAGAACTTCTTCCTCAACATGTTGGCTTGAGCATACAGCATACGCCTCTGCCTGTATAGGTCATCATCATCACTCAGTTGGTCAGTAATGATGTGACCCAAATACTTTGTTTTATCACACACTGTCAGAACCTGACCTGACAGATAGAAAGAAGGAAAAGAAAGGTCCTTGTCCTCTTTTGTTCTACAGATCATGATGACACTCCAAAGGCTCTCCAAAGGCACAACTTACCCCGCACCGGGGGCAAGTTGTGCCAAGAGACCACTTTTTTAAGAATAGCCATATTTTTTTAACAGTTTATTTAAGATCCAGGGGCGGCTTTAGCTCAGGAGGTAGAGCGGGTCGGCCAATGACGCAAGGGTTGGCGGTTCGATCCCCGCTCCCTCCCAGCTGCCGTCGCTGTGTCCTTGGGCAAGACACCTAACCCTCCTTGCTCCCGATGGTGTGTAGGCTGCGCGGCAGCCTGCCGCCATTGGTGTATGAATGGGTGAATGTAGACTATCTACTCATTGTAAAGCGCTTTGGATAAAAGCGCTATATAAATGCAGACCATTTACCATTTTACCATTTAGATCCAAAGGGAGTGTGGTGCACAACATCCTGAAATATATTTACATATTGTAGTTGGAGGCATTACTGTCATGCCCTCACTTTAAAGACACCTCAAGTAAAAAGTGGCACAACTCACCCCACTCTCCCCTATAGCCATTATTGATTTGTTTAATATAACAATAACAAACAGATGTCTGTTGAACAGACGTGTCAAGCACATTTGAAGATGGATTTGTTTGTTCAATTGACTTCTCTACTGAGAGAAGAATTAGACTAACTCTGTCGGTGAAACAAGTCCTGTAACTACTAACGTACCTTGTCTCTTTTAGTTTCTTCTTCTTGGCACTGTAATTTAAGCAATGTTAAACTCCAGACTCTGGTTAATATGGTAAATTCTTAAATTTTTTAACTTGTAAAAAAGATTGTTTCATGGTAACATTTCTGGTGATGAACTTGCAATCTATATGTTTCTCACATGAAAATAATATCCTGAAATAAATAAAAGCCAATGAAAAGAGCTTATTTGGTTGCATGACTGTTATTTTCATGGGCTACTTAAATCATATTGAGACTTAAGGAAATGAGGTCAGATAAACAAAAAATGAAAATGGCCTACCATTACATTACATTTAACTCTTTCCCCTCCATTGATAACATTTTTCGTCATTTTTGAGACAACGCTTCCCCACCAACGACGACTTTTTCCGGCAATCTGTCTTTTCACTGTTATATGATAGATGCTTCTCGCAAATTGTGAAATAGTCCAGCACCTCCAGGGTTAAAAACAGAGCAAAGGTGACACCCGGAAGGAGAGGAAAGCCACACGTCTCCCATAGGATCGCATAGAAAAAGCTGGCTGCTCAAAGAGCTAATGGTGCTGAGCTATGGTGAGAAAACCACCATTCAAGTGCTGATAAAGAAAAATGTATAAGACACGCACAGGGGAGAGAAAGACATGTATCTTCTCGTCTTACTGGGAATATGGAAAATAGGTGAATCTTCCAAAATGTTGGCGTGTTCCTTTAAGTGCAACATTTTAAAATAAAGTTCCAAAACCTAAATGGCATGTGGCAAATCAAACACTGATGCTATTTAGAAATGTTCTAAAACTTCCCGAGTCCTTTGTAAAAGAGAACATTGTTAGCTGTGATCTTTTCCATGTGATTCTAAAAGGGGAGAGAACGGAGATCAAACTAGATTATTTTAACTGAAACATTAGAAATGAGGAAAATAAAGTGCAGAAACAAAGTAAAGTCAGATTCTGCTTCTCAGTGTGAATGGATCCACAGTTTGTCTGTTTACATTGATCCAGTTTCTGCTGCACCATCTGTTCTGTAATGTATGCAGGGATTTAAATGCAGCTAATTACATTCACTTCATTCATAGTTAGTTAGTTTATTGACAACCATAGAAATATTCACAATATATACAACTATTAAAATAATCATATAAAATGCGAAGAATAAAAACAATGGGTCCAATCACATAACAGATACATAAAACTAAGATGTTTGTTCACGTTCCAAGATAGCTAAGCATTTACTCAACATAGATAGCATTTTCTTGTCCACATTTTGAAATAATACCCGTAGGTCAGTAGACTGACAATCAAAACTGTCCCGGATATCCTGGGTCTGGGGGCACAAGAGAAGGTGTTGTTCGTCCTGGATTCCAGTGCCACACCAGCACACACGCTGTTCTCGAGGTGTGCGGCTCCACCTTCCCAGTTCGACGCGCAACCGGTGGGATGACAGGCGGAATCTTGAGAAAGTTTGTCTCAAACTATCCTCGATGGTGTGTTGGCTGTTCATATAGAGTGGGTGGACAGATAACTCAGGGTTAAGTTTACAGTAAGTCCTGAACTTGGATCCTTCATTTGACCGCACTCTTTCCATCTGCTCCTCTCTATCAGTTCTGATGTGGTCTAGTACATTCATGACCTGCTCCAGGTGTGAGTTCATGACACGGTTCTCCTGTTTGGTTCATTCCAGTGCAAAGCCTAGGAGGTCACCGGCCACTCCCTGCCCAACCCGTTCTCACTCTGAGCGCGTCGCATATTGACGCTTTGTCCTGTCCCTTGTGCGTCGCTTGTTACTAACATGGTACCCTTGAGCGACACATGAAACGACTTGGGCTTTCCGACTAAACTCAATGCAAACCCATGGAAGTCATCTTTGACGCTTATGGCAACTGCTCCCCTATTAGCCTAACTGCTCCACCATTAGTCAACTGCTCGCCCATTAGGGTCTGGAGGAGCTAACCTCTCCCAGACCCTAACCCTAAACCTAACCTCTCCCACCCCATGCCTAAACCTAACCTCTCCCAGACCCTAACCCTAACCTCTCCCACCCCATGCCTAAACCTAACCTCCCCCAGACCCTAAACCTAACCTCTCCCACCTCCCACGCCTAAACCTAACCTCCCCCCAGACGCTAATGGTGAGCAGTTGACTAATGGGCGAGCAGTTAGGCTGATGGGGGAGCAGTTGCCATAAGCGTCAAAGTTGACTTCTATGGGTTTGCATTGAGTTTAGTCGGAAAGCCCAAGTCGTTTCATGGGTCGCTCAAGGGTACCATGTTAGTAACAAGTGGCGCATAAGGGACGGGACAAAGCGTCAATATGCTACGTGGTCGGAGTGAGAACGTGTTGCCCTGCCGTGTACTCATCTTATGCAGGAATTTGGCCTGTTTGTCTCTTATCAGGGCTTGCACTGACGGAAGCCCTGCTTCTAGAAGGCAGGTCAGGTTTGGTGTGGTAGTCCTTAATACTCCGAGCATGATTTTGACTCCTGTCATATTGTAAAGGGTCTCTACATACATACATTTACAGTTACATTAACAGGATTGTCCTTCAGTCTTTCCATCTTCACTAATGTTTCTTCTTTGGTAACACTGTGCTGACTTTGACTTTTTGATTCCACATCTGGCATCTGCTCTAAACATGAAAACACTTTGTTGTGTTTTAGGAGGGAAATCGTCTCAGTTTAGGGGCGTAGTGGAGGCTAAACACAGTTAAAGTCCCTGGAAACCAAAATCCACAAAAACGTTCTAACTATGTTATTTAGGGTCTTATGTTAGTAATTTTGTGCCTCCGAAATTATTATACATTACTTTCAACCCAAAGCCTTAAAATCGCCACTTTTCTACAAGATTCTAAAAAGTACTTCCTCATTGAAGACAGCAGTGCGCGAGGTGCTAAAACGCAGGAGCTTATGACGTCATAAGCTCTATATAACCTTTGTACACGCGCGCAATCCGCACCCACCTATGGCAAGTCCGTTCTTTGCCCCCAGTGACAGCGCTCCCTCGCTGTCCGTCTCCTCTGTATGCAGTCTGCCAAGCGCTATGCTTGTGAGATTAGCAAGGTGTCGGGTTTCAGGCCATTCTCTCTCTCTCTCTCTCTCTCTCTCTCTCTCTCTCTAGAGAGAGAGACAGAGCCGCGGAGCAACGCGCGAACACACACACTCACACACACACACACACACACACACACACACACACAGTGTGTGCACTCATCTCTCTTTCTCCGTTTCCCTCCCCCCTCTCTCTCGCGCTCTCCGAGAGACAGAAATTTCCCTGCTGTAGATGGGACACGCCCACACATTCCGCGGGAGATAATACACTCTAAAAAATAATGAAATCTCATGAGTTTTGCCATGGCTGTCAAACCTAAATTTATATACTTTGCGACGTTCATCATCGTTCAAATTTGGCTGGTGGCTTATTAACATAGGGTCCTGTGATGTGATTAACTCAAAATGCTAAATAATAAAGAAATATTTCTGGTTTCCAGGGACTTTAAACACAGTTTACTCACCTCTTTCAAATGAGGCAGAGTTTACTCCCCTATTTTCAGATCAACTGTATAACTCAATGAGGGGAAATAAGGTGGATAAACTACTGACCTTGGATAGTTTACCCACCTCTGTATTTACCACTACACACCTGTCTCAGTTAGAATGTCATTTTCACATTTTCTCCAGCAGCTTTGATACACTTCCTGGAATTAATATAGAAGAAATACTTTATTGATTATTGGAATTAAAAACTTTATTGATCTTTACAAACATTCACTTTGGCTTCACATCACATGCTGCTAAAAGACTCTGGTTCAATCTTTCTATGCATATACGGTAGTCACTTCATCAACACAATCAATTTGTGAAACCAGCATGTCAGCACTGTGGAGGAAAACAATGTACATTTGTGGTTCACTTTTCTTTACAAAGTTACAAAGTGTCAGGAACAAAATCAACATATTAACAACTATTCCGCCATAGTAAAGACGTTTTGGTGGCTCCATTAAGGCCCATGCAGTGAAGAGAAACAGCAGAAATATTACAACCACAATACAAACAGCCAGAGATGGAAAAGTACACATTCTTTACTTAAGTAGAAGTACAGTTACTTGTGTAAAAAAGAAAAAATGGTAAAAGTAGAAGTACTGATTTAACTTGTTTACTCACGTTTAAAAAAAGGAGAGTACAGGCTCTGAAATGTACTCAAAGTATAAAAGTAAAACGTATTTCTAGTGGCTGTTTCTATACAAAGCTATCTGAACCTCACGTCATATTAATCTAATTTGAAGACTATTAAACTTAAAATATCTCCTCCAAACACATTTTAAGATGTAGGCCTATATTAAAAAAAAAAACTTTACTTTGATTAATAATTTGTGTCTGATATGGTTTGTCCACTAAAAAGTTCAATAGGCGATCATTTAAATCCTTAAAATAACATCTACTTTGTCTCCCTCATTACATTGCATCATTGATGCGATGTGACATGTTCCATGTTTAGCCTGTCACCTTACAATACATTATTTTTCACTTTGGCACTTAATATAATTCAATTATATTATTAATAAACGTAAAATGTGTTTTATTTTGAAAGTTATAACAGGAAGTGGTGTTGTTCACGATGTTTAGCTTGACCATGAACGTGCTGCGCCTCCTCCATTTTGGCCCCTGACGGTACGTGCACATCTACAATGGCAAATTCGCTTTTCCGCTGTGTCGCAGCGTTTTGTGGGCGTGCAAACCAGCTTCCAGCTTGGAGCTGTAGCCTGTAGAAACGTTGTACACAGGAGGGTGCGGGGAGGAAATGTGTAAGAAGAGCTGTCATTGGGTAGCTTCAACGAAAGGTCCCGCCCTAGTCCCGCCCCGCGAGCGTGAAGCCGCTCGGAGACAAGCCGCCTCTAGTCTGCGACAGTGAAACGCTGTGGGCGGTTCCAGCGGCAGGGGGCGCGAGGTAAATGGACCAATCAGACACGGAAATAGAGCAAGACAGCCTATCAAGAT
>NC_139635.1:11877376-12003977 GCF_964638095.1 Poromitra crassiceps
AAGAAAGACAGAAACACCATCTTCTCTCAGCTCTTTATTCCTCATACCTGGAGGCTTTAAGTGGTGTCCTGGCCGACACACCGACGTGAACTTGGTGACAAATCCCTAACTAGCACCTAGTCCATTGTTCTCTCCACTACAGCCTGTCTATCTGTCTGTCTGCCTGTCTGCCTGTCTGTCTGTCTGTCTGTCTGTCTGTCTGTCTGTCCGCCTGTCTGTCTGTCTGCCTGCCTGCCTGCCTGTCTGTCTGTCTGTCTGTCTGTGTGTCTGTCTGTCTGTCTGCCTGCCTGTCTGTCTGCCTGCCTGTCTGTCTGCCTGCCTGTCTGTCTGTCTGCCTGCCTGCCTGCCTGTCTGTCTGTCTGTCTGTCTGTCTGCCTGCCTGCCTGCCTGTCTGTCTGTCTGCCTGTCTGTCTGCCTGCCTGTCTGTCTGTCTGCCTGCCTGTCTGTCTGTCTGTCTGCCTGTCTGTCTGTCTGCCCGTCTATCTGCCTGTCTGTCTGTCTGTCTGTCTATCTATCTGTCTGCCTGTCTGTCTGCCCAATCCCAAATCTTTTCTTAACCCTCAATCTTAACCCTTAAGCTCAACCCTCAATCTTAGTAGCCCTCAAAACTAAGTGTTAAGGGCTATCTTGCGACTTGCAAATGGGACATCCCTACAAATGTAAGTATTTCCTTGTTAATATCGATCTAGAAATGACGATAACCATTGTATTATCTTAGTTTAAATGTCATTTTATGGATTTCCGTTTTGGAGCCTAACACAATTGTTGTTGCTAACTATCGATAGTCAGTAGCCGTGCTGGTGCGGTCAAACCATATTATTATTATATTATATTATAACATTGCTAATGTTACGAAATGCCATAATTCTCGGTGGTAATGTCGTTGTTGAGTTGTTTTATCAAGATACAGCCTACGTGTAATGTTTGCACCGACATTTTTGTAAGATGACCGGGCTAACAACATCCAGCAGAGCCGCTATGACAGAGTTAACACGGTCACCAGTTAAACTGAAACATGTTAGTGGCACTGCTGGATGTTGTAACTACTGAGTACCGTGTTCATGTTCTTACTTTGCAGTTATCTCCCAGGCTTTTTGTCGGCGCAAACATTACAGGTAGGCTGTATCTTGATAAAACAACTCAACAAGGCATTTCGTAACAACGTTAGCAATGTTATAGTATATTATAAAACGGCTCTCTCAAATCAAGCAATCTGATTGGTTCACAGCCATTGTATAAATCCAGTAACCCACTCCAATAACCCATGGCCATGGGTTATTGAGTTGCCATGGCAACTCTCTTACTAAAAGCCTTTGGTTACCTCAAAAAAAACAAATGGCGGAGACAGCTGTCAGATTCTTGTGAATTGATCTTCGCTTATAACTTTACTAATACTTCGCAGAAAATTATGTTTTGTACAAGAATAGATGCGGGCTAATGTCTTCTTTGCAAAAAAAAGGCTGTTAACTCCGCATTTAACCCCGCATTTAACCCCATAACCAGTGCTGTAGTGGTAAAAAAAAAAAGTGGGTAAACTATACTTTTGACTCGAGGCAGCTTTCTCACGCGGCACCGGCAGTGTTATAACGGCGGATAAATAAGCTTCCGTGACCGATATACAAGACAAAATATGAGAGTATATAGAACAACTTAAAGCAGCTACGAGCAACTTTTTCGATTGTTATTAAACAGTATAAATTTAATATCAATGCATCACATCTTACCTCTAATAGTCGACGATACCAACGCAGAGTAGTCTCGCTTGAACCCCGAGTGAATCGGCCAGTGTTAGTGTGTCTGTAGCCAGGGCAGATCAGGAATTGAAATGAAACGGTTTGCAGCAGCCACTTCGGCCATAACCACAAAATAACTTCCAAAAAACCTGTTAGAATATAACGAGAGATGTTCCCGCGAGTATGCGTGGCGTTCACATTGTTTATGTTATGTTGCTAGGCAGCGCAAACGGCGTAAAAAGGCAGCTGCGTTTCACTTCCGCGTTTCACTTCCGCGTTTCACTTCCGCGTTTCACTTCCGGTTTACCCGGTCCGGTCGCTAGAGAGCCCCCTGTTGGCGCGAGTTTAGACAGACTATAGACTTAATAATCACCTAAGGGAGCAATCTCAGATACACACGGCTTTGGTCTCGTCGACTATTAGAGGTAAGATGTGATGCATTGATATTAAATTTATACTGTTTAATAACAATCGAAAAAGTTGCTCGTAGCTGCTTTAATCTGAATCATATAGCCCTATAAGGTATATCAGGGGGTTCCCCCACATTTCTGAGTAGCCAGCCAGATAGAAAAAGTAGCTGGCTATGGGATGGGCCTTGCCCCTCAAGGGGGGTCCGGGGGGATTCTCCCCCGGAAGATTTTTTTTTTTACATTTTAAAGTAAAATTCATCAACCTGGTGCATTTGAGAGCAAAATGAACTACACACATCTCTAATGTGTTGTGACTTTACAAATAATTAGGCCTAAACAATCAATATAAAATGTATTTAATGAACATTTGTTGAATTTCTCCAGGTATGAAAAGTTAAATTATACAGTAGGTAGCCTACTTTAAAGGACCTTGTATGAACCTAGTATATACAGTTTGAAGAGTAATATAGTTCTCTCTCTCACACACACTGTACCTGTGATTGTCAGCTTCAGCTTTATAGCTAAAAGTATGTAGACAGATTGAATCTGTGATTCTTGAATACCAATATATAATTCAAACTGTCCACAAACACATTGGGCAAGGATAGGTAGACAACATACTGTACATGGAAATAAAAGTGGTTCTGCCACTCTGGCCACTAAATTTTAGTCAGCCAATATTTATTTATACAGATCTCGGCACAACAAACACCAGTATGTTTCTCGATAGTTTTCAACATGGTCGTATTATATTGGCTTTATACAGTAGCACCTGGACTATTCAAGTCGACTTGCACGCACCTAATGTTACAAACTTTACTTGATCAGAGGGAAATCAATCATGTTTCTTACACCAGTGATTCACTCTTCAGTTGTAAAACGGTGAGCCTATATGATTTTCCCCACTCCGGACACACATTTTTAACCAACCTTACCTATGTTCAGCTCTCCAAATGCGCATTGCGCATCGCTGGCACAATGGCACCGTTAAGTTGTTTGAAGGGAGCGCTGTCTGGGCAGGCAAGCACAGCTCGATAAAGGCACCAACGTGACCGGGGCCGTGTACCTTTCCCGCGGAGCGCTCCACAAAAATAGGCTACGGTTCGCGGAGATCCTGGTCAGTGCCATGCCCATGAGTAATCTTTTTTCTTTTCTTTTGGTGTGTGACGTGCTTGGCGTGGTCTCCGCATCAACGGAGTTTACGCGAACGTGTTAAAACTCGTGCAATAATAAGTGTGCATAAACGATTTAAACATGTGAGTAAACGATCTTAAAAGGTGCCTAAACGCTGCAGAGGATTGAAAAAGGTACGTAAACGCCGTTTACGTGCGTTTAGCCACCACTACAGCCCTGCCCGTAACGTTAGTTGGTGTCGGGCTTTGCAGAAAGCACTCAGCTTCTCAGCAAGCGCTGAGAATGCAGCGCTGCGCTCGAGCTGCCTGTCGGGCTTTCCAGAAAGCTCTCAGCTTCTCAGCAAGCGCCAGGATTGGCCAATGTCAACTTCAGTCTCCAGAACGATCCAATCAAATCACCCGCACGTCTATCTTCTTGCTAGAGGTCCCGCCTTACAGTAGTGTTTCAACTGACTCTATCAGAATACCATGCCAGTCGGACTTATAGTATTATTATTATATTTATATTATCATACTTGGAAACTGTTTTATAAAAGCAATATAGCACTCGAGCAGCGTGTGTTGTGGCATATATCCCGCTGATCAGTTGTTATCCCACTCGGCCTGCGGCCTCGTGGGATAACAACTGATCAGCGGGATATATTTGCCACAACACACTAGCTCTCATGCTATATTGCTTAAATATAATATAATAATAATAATAATGGCTTGACCACACCACTGACTACTGACTATCGATTGCTAGCAACAACAATTGTTGTTAGGCTCCAAAACGGAAATCCATAAAATGACATTAAACTAAGATAATACAATGGTTATCGTAATTTGTACATCTCTATTAACAAGGAAATACTTACATTTGTAGGGCTGCTTCTTTCCTCCTTTCGCCGCCATCTTCCATCTGAATGGATCTAGCTGATGACACGCAAGGGATTCTGGGATCGCACTCACCGCCAAGGGTGGTCCTGGAAAATCTTAAAGGTCCCATTCCGTGCAAAAGCTGTTTTTACTTCTAAATGCATATATGCTGCTGTCATCCCTCCCTGTAATGAGTGGTCACAACCTCAGAACTGTCAGAGTTGAATTTGTCTCTATCCAGCTTCCCCCTGCAGGTCTCCTTCAAGCCACGCCCCTTACACTCTGTTCTCCAAGACGGTTTCGTGTTACGTCACGCGGCTCCTTAAGCATACTGCGCGCGGTCTCTCTCACACAAGCTACCTGCGCCATTTTGTCTATTGTGTACCATTGCAAGCTGTTCCCTGCGCGAGATTCCTCATGACCTGTTGGTCTGTGCTAACCATTTCAGCCCAGAATGTTTCAACAATCTGGGGCAGTACAATCAAGGTTTAGCCACAAAATTAACACTTCTAGCTGGAGCGACGCCAACTGTACGTGATCCAGCAACTGCGGAGGTGCATTCGCATTCGGTAAATCTAGGCATTTTGAGATGTCCTGTTTTAAGTTAGCGATAGCTCGTTGCTAACGTTAGTTGTGGACACAACCTAGCGTGCTGGTCCAGGGACGCTAATCTGAACTGTTAGTTCTGAATATATTATAGAAACAGACCATGAGACCGTGAGAACTCCGTCACAACAAACGGGGTTGCTATAATTTCAACAAATTAATCCAGAATCATGTTTTATGGACCAGAGACACACGTTTTTAAGAGGTTACAGCTGCACGAATTGGGACCTTTAAAACCGAGGGCCATACAGCCCTTAAAGTCCACCCTTAACTTAACACTCTGAGAATCAGGACAGCACTAGCACTGCGCAGGAGCGTGGATTTTTGAGACTGAGGGTTAAGATTGAGGGTTAAGGTGGGAATTGGGATTCACCCTGTCTGTCTGTCTGCCTGTCTATCTGTCTGTCTGTCTGCCTGTCATGTTTTGTGTCACGAAAGTCGAAGGCCCCGGCCGAATGATACCACCCCCCCCCTCACACACACACACACACACACACACACACACACACACACACACACACACACACACACACAGACTTGGCATGTGACACCACCTACTGGCAAACACAAAAAGCAGTTTATCTCGAGAACAGTTTGTCCGATTTTCCGATTTTCCCCTTTCATTTTTCAAGAATAAAGGCGAAATGTTGAGATTAAAGTTGAAATTTAATGAATAAAGTTGAAATACTGTAATGAGAACGAAGACGAAATGCTGAGAATAAAGTCGAAATGTCAACAACAAAAAGTCAACTCCATCAAAACCGGTGGTATCCTTGGAATGTGAACGTGAGTTTCTGAAGTGTTGCAACTGTATTCGTAGCTGTAAGCTGCTGTATCATATCAATAACGTAAAGACCATCAATGCAACCATTGATGGCAATGCCTATGGCTTCAGTTTATATTGTATCCAACCATACGCCAGAGCGCATTGGGACCTTTGCAGTGACAACGTCCGCCTGTCCTCCACATGTCAGGATCAATCAACTTGATCAATTGTCTTACTGCAGGGGTTCCCAAACTTAAGAATACCACGGCCCACTTTGAAATCTGAAAATCTTCCAGGGCCCACCCAACCCTCACAACTTTGATCAGCACACGCTACTAAGATGATGTATTTCCCTATAGCCTATGTTTTTTATATTATATGTTTTTTTATTTCATTAACAGAGCATGTGAACATGGGCATACGGCAAATTAATAATCCATTAATTAATAATACAAAAATCTGCGAAATACCCAAAAGCCAGGTTGCCAACATTTTCTCTCCCTTACTCATCAGAAATATTTGCGTGCACAGGGGTTAAAGTGGGATTTGACAGGTGATTTTGAAAAAAAAATGCACACGCATTTCACTTCCTACTCTCCAAACAATGCACTGCAATTTTCTTTGCTTTTAACTAGATTGAATTCAAATTAGCCTGACATGGTTTGGAAGCTCGCAGGCTGGGGTACATCACCCAAATCAGAATAGTAATGTTGCAATACATTACTGTAGCTCAAATGCTAACCGTTTCATGTATGTGGAGGGAGTATGCTAACGCCATTAACACCAAGTTCCAGGATGTATAGTGAAATAAAAACACTGATTTGGGTGGTCTAACGTAGTTTGTTAGTAGGGATGGGTATCGTTTGGATTTTATCGATACCAGTTCCGGTATCGGTACTGGTTATCGATACCAATACTTATCATACTCTTATCGATACTAATCTCCATAATTTGGTGCAAAAAAATAAAGACATGGCATGAAAAGATGCGAATAGATTCACCAGTTATTTGGTTATTACTTATTACAAGTAAAATTCCTGAGAAGGCCTATTTCACCGCTGTGAATATGATGATTTATTAAACCTAGGCCACCTACTGTATGTGGTAGAAATTTGCAATTATTATTTTTTAACACATTGAGTGCCACAGCGCTTCAGTAAAATTGTCTGGAGCCTGTGCCAGATTCACTTCCATTCAGTTGAAAACAGCTATAGAATTTTTTCTATTATGGCTATATTAACGGGGCTGGACTTTAATGAAACATTGAACACTCCTGCTTCTTCCAAAGAAGAAATTTTGTTTCTAGACAGTTCCATTATGAAATTACAGCCTCTCAAAAAAGTGCACTTTCAAGGGTTTTCTGTCGTTTTTTTTTACTTTCCAAGATATAGGCCCTTTTATGAATACCTTTTGCACTCTAATTTCGAGCACATTCACTGACTCTGGCTGGTGTTTTCTGATGTGGTGGCGTGTGGTGTGGTTTCTGTGCAGCCTGTGTGTCACACACCCTTCTCCCCCCCCCCCCCTCCCCCCTCTCCCCTCTCCACCTCTGAGCTGCGGGCTCCTCCCACACGCACAGAGTTTGTTTTCTCGTTTTTGCCCCGGACAGATCCCAGCGCGCATCATTTCCTTGATGGGCAAACGCGACTGAATGAAAAGGCATGGCCGTTCGGCTTCGGATGCTGGCTTTCTAGGAAATCGTGTGGAGATAGATAGAAGCATAAGAGCTCAGTTGTGAGCGCGGATGCAGCCGAGCCCACTCTCCGCTGTAGGCAGAGCAATATATACGGCGATGGCAGAAAGCATGCATCGGTTTCCACTTTCTCCGCTGTCTCCTGTACAAAGTAAAGGACCTGAGGTGGGTGGAGCAGCTCCTGTGACGATGTTTAAGGTGGCGCCGTGTGATCCCTTGAAGGGATTCATGCTCACTGGCTAGGTATGACCTTAAACAGCAGAATTATGGAATAATATGAATTATGATTTTAGGACGTCCACAGACGTCCTTGGCACTCCTCGTTACTTTTTTTTAGGACGTCCACAGACGTCCTTGGCACTGAATGTGTTAATTGGAGCCCTTTGACCAGAGAAAACAGCTGTTGTTTTCCCCATTTAAGGGGGAATCATACTACAACACCCAGAATGCTTTGCACACTTCAATTGAAACTTGACACTCAAAGTTGCCTGCAATACATCTCTTTACTGTGGCATATTTTCATTTGCAAAACGTTTTCTTCATCGAGTCTGGATAAATCACACCCGTTTTCAAAGGATTATGAAACAAACCAGCGCGATGGAGTTATGTTACGTGGAGTTTGTGGACCAACTTTGTCTGAACGGATGACTCAGTCTAGTAGCGTTAGCTGCGTTCAAGCTAACGTAACGTGACAGGTAAAGTGAACACCGTCGCTGTTTGTTGTTCTCCAGAGTTGGCAAAGTGAAGTCCACTTAATATCCTGTGACTGTCAGAAAATAGGTCAGGTTCATCAGGTTCAGCAAAGCACCGTGACGTTTGTGCAACGCTAGGTGGAGATTTCTCTGTGAATCACAGGGTAGTCGCTCGCTTTATCAATCTCTGTTGTTGTGTGATTCGCTACATGTGTTTTCTTCCAAATATATTAAGCTAGCCTACTGATGTTTGAAATCTTTTAAACCTGTCGGCTGCCGCATGCGTACTCTGTATGATGACCTGAGACATTCAATGTATGAAAAAGTGTTTGTGGTTCACCCTGAAGCTTTTTGGTTACAGGATGTGCCTAGACTTGAATTTTTCTTTAATAAGAGAGTTTTTGATATAGCTCAATTTATTAGTAATGCGTGGGAAAGAAGAAACAATATGCTGTTTGTATAGGTTTGTAACCAATGTTCTATTTTTCTATATGACACCGTCTGTCCTTTTGTTTGCTATCTTGCATTCTGAAATATGGAAGCTGAATTTCTGTAAACCACAGTTTTGCATCCGTTTTTTTTGTGTCTCATAAGCCCATACGGGGCTGGGCACCATTGGTGTGTGACACGTAAATAAAGAAATCAATCAATCAATCAATCAATCGTACTAGTGACAGGACAGGAGTGTAAACACGCACCATCAAACGCCTGGTGCTGCTTCGTCATCATTAGGGACGGTAAAAAAATGAATAAGAGAAAATAAAATACTGATAGCAGCACTGAACGTCCAGGTACTCCTGTTACCGACCAATCAGGCACCGGTACCAAATAATACCGGTGCTTGATACACAACCCTATTTGTTAGTGTATTATTCAAACGTTCTAGTACAGTACAGTCAGTTTATTACTTTGTATTTGTTCAAAAACGCAAAAAAAAAAAAAAAGCTCCTGGCGGCCCACCTGCAGTTCCTCTGCGGCCCACCAGTGGGCCATGGCCACAGTTTGGGCACACCCTTGCATCTATCCATTTCCAGCTATTTCAGTTTGCAAGAATGCGGCCACCTCCTCCAAGTTTCTCCTTCTGAACAGCCGCAATTTTCAAAGTCCTAGGCTACTTTAACACGCTGTGTTTATGCGCTGAAAGTGGGAAGATTTCCTTGTTACTAAAACCGATTCTGAAGTACAATTTCACTAATTAATCTGTGTGCAATACAGAGAGGCTATGTTGTATCACAAATAGGCTACAGTAAGACAATTGATCAAGTTGATTAATCCTGACATGTCGAGGACAGGCGGGTGCGGCGTCTGAGACAGGCATTGTCACTGCAAAGGTCCCAATGCGCCTCTGGCATATGGTTGGGGACAATAAACTGAAGCCATATGCATTGCCATCAATGGTTGCAGTGATGGTCTTTACGTTATTTATGATACAGCAGCTTACAGCTACGAATACAGTTGCAACACTTCAGAAACTCACATTCACAGGATACCACTGACTGAGTCAGAGACTGAGCTGTATGTACACACTGTCAGGCAGCTTCCTGTAAGGCAATCGCTCTCCTAACTTGTTGTTTTGATGGAGTTTACTTTTTTGTTGTTGACATTTCAACTTTATTCTCAGCATTTCATCTTCATTCTCATTACAGTATTTCAACTTTATTCAAATTAAATTAAATTTTGACTTTAATCTCAACATTTCGACTTTATTCTTGAAATGGAAGGGGGGGGAAACAACTTCCTCCTCTGATTATTTTTTCTTCTGACTGGTTCTTAATACAGAAATGTTGACTTTTTTCATGAAATTTTGACTTTTTTCTCTAAATGGAAACTACCCCGACCCCCTCCTGTCATTGGAAAAATAAATCCCTCCTGTAATTTTCCCCCATCATGCATGGCCCTAATACTCGTCGTACATACTTGTATTTATGTGGACATAAATTATTCAAATGTGCTTCGTCGCAGAGAGGCGCTTCAAATTCGCATCATGCTTAACAACGAGACATACTGGTTTTGAACTGCCCTCCGTGGGAAGAGCCAACATGTAAAAACAGTGTTTTCACTAGGCTCTTTCACACACAGATCGCGCAAAAATTGCCGTTTAGGAGTCCCGCAAAGCTCGCACCCTCGCCACAGAAATTGCTTTCACACAGAGCCAAGCAGCACGGCCACAATCCCGTGCTGTGGTGTACTTTCAGGTGAAATCCCCCGCTCCCGGATTGAAAGGCGAGCGGAGGGATTTCCTGCTCCTCCTAGCCCAAATTAATATTTTCATAGGTTTGTGTAGCCTACGCTACTGTATGATGAACGAAATCATTCAACACCCAAGACTTCCCTCCTTCTCCTAGTCCGCTGAGCAGGGATGATAGGTGCACTCGCATGGTGGGCGGGCAGATCGATATGGTGTCCTACTAAAATTGAAACGATACACGACCGCCCGCATATCAAACAGCTCCAGTCTGCATAACGTTCGTCGGGGGAATAGTATAGGCTATAAATGCACATGACTACTTAACGTTAGTAGTTTTTGTAAGGGAATGCACAGAGCTGATTTCGAGGGGGAATATCATCAGACCAACTCGCCACAGACAGCTATAGCCCTCTGAAGCTTATTATTATATCCGTTAATTTTACCTAATGTCAACATCGTTTGAGCATAAAGCCTAACCGCATGGAGCATTCCTCCTGGCGTCCCTGCGCAGTCATGATTGTATAGGCTACTTTTTTTACTATCACTCGTGCACTTTCTTGATACATGAGGTGATTTCCCCTGTCATTTTTTTATGAATGAGCTGACCATTCCCACCTTTTCCGGCTTGCTACGCTGCGGATGGCAGAGGCAGCAGATTGGAGGGGCCACCAAGAAAACAACAGGGAGCTGTCGCCAGTACTGCAATGGGTAGAAGAGGGCCAGAAGCCGCTCTGGGAGGAGGTGGCAGGGGCCACCGACACAACCAAAGGGCTGTGGGCAGGGTTCGACACCCTGAGATTGAGCAGCGGAGTGCTGATGAAGTCCTGGAAGGAGCCAGCGACAGGAGAAAATAAGTGGCGGAAAGTAGTGCCGACGACGCTGAGGGAGGAGGTGTGCAGGAGTTGCCATGGAACTGTAGGGGCTGGGCACTTTGGGGTAAGCAAAACCCTCCGTCGCATCAGACAAGGCTTTTATTGGGGGAGGATGAGGAGAGACGTACAGGACTTCTGTCGACGCTGCGACCTCTGCGCAGCGTACAAAGGTCCGTTAGACCAGTCTCGCGCCCCGCTCCAACAGCTAGCAGCAGGAGCCCCCATGGAGAGGGTAGCAGTAGACGTGATGGGACCTTTCCCACGCTCAGACAGTGGACATCGATACGTCCTGGCCGCCATGGACTATTTCACAAAATGGCCAGAGGCATACGCACTGCCCGACCAGGAGGCGGGGACGGTGGTCGACGCACTAGTAACAGGCATGTTCAGTAGGTTCGGAGCACCAGAGACCCTACACAGTGACCAAGGAAGAAACTTTGAGTCACGAGTGTTCGCCACCATGTGCGAGAAACTGAACATTAAAAAGACACGGACCACAGCATTGCACCCCCAGAGCGATGGCCTAGTAGAAAGATTCAATCAGGAGCTGAAAAAGCAGTTGGCCATCCTCACTGAGGAGCACCAAAAAGACTGGGACACACACCTGCCTCTCATCCTCATGGCCTACAGATCTGCCACACAAGAGTCCACCTCCTGCACACCCGCTCTGCTCATGTTGGGCCGAGAACTGCGGACACCAGCAGAAATGGCGTTCGGCAAACCACCAGATGCACTGGACGCGCCCCCGGGGCGAGAGTATGCCAGGAGGCTACAAGATCGATTAGAGTCCGCTCACAACTTCGCTCGGGACCAGCTGGAGAAAGCGGGCATGAAACAAAAAAGGAACTATGACGTGAGGGCAAAGGGAAACCATTTCCAGGGGGAGGAGTTGGTCTGGGTGTACACACCCCGGAGAAAAAAAGGGCGTAGCCCTAAACTGGACTGTCACTGGACAGGCCCATGCAGGGTCATGGAGAGAATGGGGGAGGTGGTGTACCGAGTGCAGATGCCACGAAGGTACTCCACCGAGACAGGTTGGCCCCATACCGGGGGGGGGTGCACCCTTCCCCCAGATCTCGGCCGCCCAGCGGTTTCACCTAGACATGCTGAAAGAAGGAATCTGTTTCCACAGAGAGGGGCGTCCGGCCATGACCGGGCGGCCACCACTCAGGGACTTGAAGCCCCAGAGACACTGCAGGTGGGATCAGCCCCACAGGCAGATTCACAGAGACTAACACGGCCACGGAGAGAGCCAAAGGCTCCAGGACACTTCGAGAACTTTGAGTTATATTTAAAAAAAAAAAAAAAAAAAAAGGAGGAGATGGTGGTTGGAAATGTTGTAACAAAAAAAGTAAATGATGTGCATGGCATGAGATATTGTGGGGGAGGAAAGATGGGGGAGAAGACTGAGATTGAAACATAAAATGTGGTGACATAAAATGTGGTTAAAAAACAAAGAAGCTGCTAAAAAGCAAAGAAAAGATGTTGGGTGTGTTTTGGTACAGGGGGATGTGTGATGTGGTATCAACGTGGGCGTTGACCTTATTGTTGGGCGGGGAGTATGTAGCGAATCAGTGTTACACATACAGTGGTGAGCAATGGTAGTGTCTCGACTACAGATAGGAACTGATGTGTGGGAGTGTTATTGGGGAACACTATGCTGTTGGGGATACTTCCGGGGGAGACTGAGCATGCGCGGTCAGTCTCCAGATACTGCCTAGAGGGAATGCTGCTAGCTATGAGCGTGACAACCGCTGAGAGTTGTAATATAACTAACTGATAATAAAGAACCCTGTACCAGCAAGAAGCCTCTGCCTCATGAGTTACCAGGAACGTTACAGTATCATCAGCAAAAAAAAGTTTATTGTTAGTTATATTCATTTTCCGTTCTTTAGTTATGAGCCGGAGAAGATAGGTTGTTTTCAGCAAATTTCAGCGTTTCAAATTAGAAGCTGAGATATTCCGCCTTTTGTGAAATTAAGCATTTCAAGCAGACATGAGTCTGAAGCTAATATTTTCTGATGTAGTGACGTGGTGTAGTTGTGTGGTGCCCTGCCTGCCCCACCCCCCTCAGCTGCAAACTCCTCCCCACACTAACACACAGCCTCACGCACCCAGGTCTATTTTCGGAGTGCTCCGTTTTTGTGCGCCGGCTCCCAGCGCGACACGGAAAAGCCAAACCGGACTGCTGAGAATGGTTTGGCCCTTCGGCGTCGGGTGCTGCTTTTCTGGCGGCTAATCGTGTGGAGAAACTATACAGCAGAGACAGAGAGGCTCAGTTGTGGGCGCGGGTGTGCTGTTTCCTGACCTTTCTCTAATCTGGAGAGCACTGTCGTCACCTAATGGGTCTGTAAAATAGGTTATACACATTCAATAGCGCCCATATTTTTATAGGAGATGTAAGAGGCTTTGATCCACGTCCCACCGTCAAAAAACGCAATTGACGAACATACTCGTCCTTGGCACTCTACGTTAGTATTTGAATTGACGAACATACTCGTCCTTGGCACTCAATGAGTTAAGTTGTAATATTTTTTGTCTCGCCAAAAGTAACCAGGAAGAGTCCCACTATGAGATCAGTTTATCAAAATGACGCCTGTACGAAAATCTGATTTTGGTTGTCGGAGATTTCAGACCTCAGGGCTGCTGCTGATTGCTGAGTGCTCTCAGCGCTCTCAGCCCGGGCCGGAAGTGGAGTCAGGCCACTCACTCACCCTCAGCCTCACTGGGGGGGATTGCTGTGTTGACTAAGCTAGCCTAATGTTTCCGTGGCATTTTGATTAACTTTATGAATTAGATTTATTCTAGGGGCTACTTATGATGTGCTGCCATCTCCCCAGAACTTAAATCAGTGGTTGGGCGAGGATGGTGCCTGCCCGTTGTGTTCTAGTGTATGTACACTGAGGCATGTACTGTCAGGGTGTAAGGTCAGTCTCTCCCAGGGGCGATACACCTGGCGTCACAACCAGGTGTTGAAATGTTTGGCAGCTGCAGTTGACGAAAAGCGGCTAGAAGTACAAAAAAATAAAACGTCTGTTTGTATGTCATGCTAACTCGTTAGCGATGAGCTAATGGTGGTTGTGTACTACTAGGCCTCATCTCATCTTATACCCGGGACGGGAGTTAACGTTATAAAACACATTTCCTGTCAGTTGGACAACCTGGTCAGTTCTGAAAATATGTGTCTATTATTGTGTTATTCCAGCTATAGTTATCGGTTGTTAAGTTATAGTAATATGAAAAACAGCTGACTAGCGCAAGCAGCTAACGCTAATGCTAGCCTGCATGTTAACACATTCACTGCCAACCGTTTTTTCAATACTGTAGGTAGCTTCTGCCAAGGGTTTTTTTGAGGTTTCTGGCTCATCTTTCAAGAGCCGAGGATTATTTTCTGCTAGGACTTTGTGAACACAAAATATCTCAAAAGAACTAATAGAATGTGTGCTTTCTCTGTCTAAAAGAGTTAGTTTGTAGAGTTAGTAGTTATGTAGGCATTAGCAGTTGAGTACAGCATGGTTTCAGCGTCTGAAAATGAAAGCTGAGAAAAATGCCTTTTTGTGAAATTCGATAGAACAGTCACTTTAACCATTTATTTTTGGCATCAGTAAGACATCAGACATCTAAACAATAGTTCTGAACAGTAATTTCCTCCATAACAGCACCCCCACCCCCCTCTCCTTCAAACTCCTCCCTCCGTGGGTGTGTCTCTGGTGGCTGCAGCCTGTGTCACAAGCGAGTTTCTGCTGCCTGTCTGTGCTGCCTCCCTCCCTGGCGGCCCCTCGTCGGGCGAGTGTGGATGGGGCTCGTTCGTTTCTTGGGCTTTCGGTTGAGAGCTGGGATGTATCTGCATGCGATTCTGGGCTTTATGCTGCGTGTTTCAAAGTGTGTTGCACCCAGTCTATTTTTGGAACCCCCCACCGTTGTGCGCCACCGTTGTGCGCCAGCGCGAAAGCGTTTTCATCAAACCATTCTACAGTATGAGAATGGCTTCCTCACGCTTTTTTTTTTGACGAGTTAACTCGTCCACGGCAGTCAACCGTTGTTTTTTTGACGAGTTAACTCGTCCACGGCAGTGAACGTGTTAAAACCATTGTATACCTATAACGTAGCTGGAGTAACTCATAAAACACATATTTTCTGAACTTACTTCAGTCCCCAACCAACGTTAATTCCTCGCGCACAAAACATTTGTTTTCATTCCTCAAAACAATGTTCTTTTTATTGGGGTCCATTGATGTCTGGTAGCCAGCACAGCCAACATGAGCCACCCGACTTCCAGGGAGCGTTAGATAACATGAAGCAGTGTGTGTTGTCTATGACGATAGATCTATAATGTGCAGAGCCTGTCCAGCCAATGACGGCTTGAGACTGGCTGCCACAGCTGTCAATCATCCATTTTTATCCCTTTTTATATGTCAAATAACTACTTAAAAACAAACTGATCAGAAAAATGACCACTTGCACAGGCATTAGCATGATAATGACTATCTAAAATGATACAAACCACCTTTGGAAAAAAATTATCTGACGTATACTGTGATTATTTCGGTTGTGATTTTCCCATCCACTAACATGGGGAGGCGGGCCTTGTGACCTAATACTGGATTCAGCCGTCAGGGCAGCGATCTAACATGCAGCGGCTTCACTAAACGGGACCTGAAATGGCGTCCATCTTTATATAGGTCGATGGTAAAACGTGAGTTATAAAAGCTAATTATGTTTGTAGAAACCTGTTAATAGGTGAATGGCGTTTATTTCTGGCTCTGTAATAGTAAAGGGAGTATAATTGTAGCCATTTGATTTCATCCTGTTGCAATTAATGTTTATAGATTGGTAATGGTATATTTCTGCAGATGGGGATATTAATGGGATTTATTTATGTTTGGTTTCACTCATTGTATTTTTGTTATTCTTTCTGTATAGGAAAACCACAACTACCCACAACTGTTCACAACTATCCACAACTATCCACACCTGTTCACAACTATTCCAAACTCGCAACCTGTATGTGTTGCTGCACAGTGCCAGTAAAGAAAGACAGAAACACCATCTTCTCTCAGCTCTTTATTCCTCATACCTGGAGGCTTTAAGTGGTGCCTGTTTTAACTTGGTGACAACCCCCTAACTAGCACCTAGTCCATTGTTCTCTCCACTACAGCCTGTCTGTCTGTCTGTCTGTCTGTCTGTCTGTCTGTCTGTCTGTCTGTCTGCCTGCCTGCCTGTCTGTCTATCTATCTGTTTGCCTGTCTGTCTGCCCAATCCCAAATATTTTCTTAACCCTCAATCTTAACCCTTAAGCTCAACCCTCAATCTTAGTAGCCCTCAAAACTAAGTGTTAAGGGCTATCTTGTGACTTTCAAATGGGACATCCCTACAAATGTAAGTATTTCCTTGTTAATATCGATGTAGAAATGACGATAACCATTGTATTATCTTAGTTTAAATGTCATTTTATGGATTTCCGTTTTGGAGCCTAACACAATTGTTGTTGCTAACTATCGATAGTCAGTAGCCGTGCTGGTGCGGTCAAGCCATATTATTATTATTATTATATTATATTATAACATTGCTAACGTTGTTACGAAATGCCATAATTCTCGGTGGTAATGTCGTTGTTGAGTTGTTTTATCAAGATACAGCCTACGTGTAATGTTTGCACCGACATTTTTGTAAGATGACCGGGCTAGTGTTATCTCCCAGGCTTTTTATCTAACGATAGTTACAGCAGCTGTGACTATCGTTAGATAATAAAAAGCCTGGGAGATAACTGCAAACTATTATCACATGAACACGATAGTCAGTAGTTACAAATTAGCCTGACATGGTTTGAAAGCTCGCAGGCTGGGGTGCATCACCCAAATCACATTAGTAATGTTGCTGTTACAATGTTGCAATGCATTACTGTAGCTCAAATGCTAACCGTTTCATGTATGTGGATGGAGTATGCTAACGCCATTAACGCCAAGTTCCAGGATGTATAGTGAAATAAAAACACTGATTTGGGTGGTCTAACCTAGTTTGTTAGTATGGATGGGTATCGTTTGGATTTTATCGATATCAGTTCCGGTATCGGTACTGGTTATCGATACCAATACTTATCGATACTCTTATCGACACTAATCTCCATAATTTGGTGCAAAAAAATAAAGACATGGCATGAAAAGATGCGATAGCCATCCCTATTTGTTAGTGTATTATTCAACCGTTCTACTCAAGTACAGTCCATTTGTTAGATTGTATTTGTCCAAAAACGAGAAAAAAAAAAAGGGGGCCACGTCCCACAGTTTGGGAATCACTGTCTTACTGTAATCTTGTGATACAACATAGCCTCTCTGTATTGCACGGCACACCCTTGCATCTGTACATTTCCAGCTATTTCAGTTTGCAAGAATGCGGCCACCTCCTCCAAGTTTCTCCTTCTGAACAGCCGCAATTTTCGGCACAAACGTTTCAAAGTCCTAGGCTACTTCAACACGCTGTGTTTATGCGCTAAAAGAGAGGATTTCCTAAAACCGATTCTGAAGTAAAATTTCACTAATTCATCTGTGTGCAATACAGAGAGGCTATGTTGTATCACAAGATAGGCTACAGTAAGACAATTGATCAAGTTGATTGATCCTGACATGTGGAGGACAGGCGGGTGCGGCGTCTGAGACAGGCATTGACGCTGCAAAGGTCCCAATGCGCTCTGGCATATGGTTGGGTACGATAAACTGAAGCCATATGGCATTGCCATCAATGGTTGCATTGATGGTATTTACGTTATTGATATGATACAGCAGCTTACAGCTAAGAATACAGTTGCAACAATTCAGAAACTCACGTTCACATTCCAAGGATACCACTGACTGACACGGTCAGGCAGCTTCCCTTTAAGGCGGTTGCTCTCCTAACTTGTTTTGATGGAGTTGACTTTTTTGTTATTGACATGAAGGGCCCTATCTTCGCAACGGCGGTAATTTTGCGTTAGCGCCCGTTTTGCGCTGGAATAGCACCGCACAAAGCCCTAATTGTGGGCGTGTCGGCCCATTGCGCTTCACGTCATCTCGGCGCAAACCTCCATAGGCGTGTTTATGCCCATAACAGGATTCACAAGGTGAGATCACTCCCCTTAAAAGCCACACAGCGTCACCGCCATCACGTCTGTGACAAGCTCTTCTTTCTTGCTGAGAGCAAGCAGAGAAACAGAGAGAGAGAGAAAATAGAGAGGAGGAGAGAGAGAGAGCGAGGGGGGGGGGGGGGGGGTCAGAGAGGGCCGCAGCAATCTACTGCTACCTCACACCACAAACTGTATGGTTGGGAATTATGTAGTCTAATAAAACCATGACAAACAAATTCGCATTTTTAAATCAAGGTGTTTTTTCTGCAATGTAGGCTATAGTTGAAAATCAACGTGGCATTCCGAGGAGAGAAGAGTGTGTGCAGGCGCGAGGTGTTGGAGAGAGAGAGAGACATCCATGCCGTGCATAAATGTATCCAAGCAAGGATTTCCTGCACTGTCCGGAGAATACTGTCTGCGCTCAGGCGTACGCATGGCGTAGTGGGGTTTTTTGCGTTAAGACCAGCTATTTGGTGGCGTTAAAATTGAGAGCACCCAAGGCCATTCCAAAACATTGCGCTGGAAGGCCTATTTTGGCACGGTCAACGCCCAAACCTCTCTTTGCGCTCGGAACATACTGACGGTATCTTTGCCAGAGCGCAAAATGACACTTGCGGGAGGGAGATGATAGGCTAGAGGCCCACAGACACGCCTGGGCCACGCCTACACCTGTTTCTGCGCTTAGATCCCAGCGCAAAACTGGATGGTGGAGGCAGACGATAGCTTAAGACGCTGGGAAGATAGCAATAAGAGGCGCGCAAACGGCAGCGCAAACAATAGTGCCATACGAAGACAGGGTCCTTAGACTTTATTCTCAGCATTTCATCTTTATTCTCGTTACAGGATTTCAACTTTATTCACGAAATTTCAACTTTAATCTCAACATTTTGACTTTATTCTTGAAATGGAAACTATTCCACCCCCTCCTGTCATTGGAAACTATCTTTTTTTCCTAATGTAATTTTTTTCCTTCATCATGCATGGCCCTAATACTACATACATACTTGTATTTATGTGGACATAAATAAATTATTAAAATGTGCTTCGTCTCAGAGTGGCGCTTCAAATTCGCATCACGCTTAACAATGACACAAAACAGTGTTTTCGCTGTCTGCTGTACTGTCCTCTACTTAGAGCACGCCATGTGAAATAACTCCTCTCTGGCTCGCATATTTCTCTGACTGCAGCCTCATCCTCCTCATCTCTCTCCCTGTGGGTGTCACTCCGACCGATTTGACTGTTATCACATGATTCAATCGGTGAGTAATTAATGAACACAGTTATAAAGGTTTTATTCCTGGTTAATAAGCTAATTTATAATGTATTTAACAATTGTATTTAATCTCATTTATAAATGCTTTGTAAGGTATAGATAGTCCTCACTTGAATGTGTTAATTTGTTTTCATGAATCAAACTAAATACAAACTTACATTTTTTCAGACCTGGTTTCAACCACTGCACTCCATCATGGTCCACACTGGAGGAAGAAACAAAGTCAGATGAGCAGATTCGCTTTGATGATGGAAACATTCAAGAGGAAATGAAACATTTAATCATGTGACTCTATTTCATTTGCATTTTACCTTAGACAAGACAGGACAATGCGCTGCGGTGGGGGGATCCAAAATGGCAGAGTGAAGAGTACTACTTTTGAGGCTCTGATAAAAAAATAATTTGAATATGTCCTAGGTCTATTACTCTCAACCAAGAATCATACCGAATGTGGGGAAATCACACTGAACTACACCAAAGTTTTAGCTTTGTCGAGTTCCATCTTGAACTTGGTCTTCGCTCTCCCAAACAGGGCTGATAATGATCCAGTGCCCGATCGTCCACCTTTGTCAAGCTGCGCAAAACAGCGTTTGCGACTGCCCAGGTCATCATCTGATATTTTCCACCCCTCGCAGCTGCCAATTCGGGGCCTGTGCAGCCATGCCTCAAGATGCGCTCCAGACTGGTGGTGCAGATTTGGCTGTGGCCAGCTAAAATCAGGCGTGCCACCTTAAATCCTGGCATTATGCTATCTTCTGCGGGGGCGTAGACAATCTAAAACCACTTCTTACGAGATACATCAAACTGCAGAGCCGGAGAGCCCAGCTCCCTGCCCACGATGTACAGTCTCAGACTGCCAAATGTACATTCTCAGACCGGATACAATTTCTACACCTACTCCTTCAGAAATAAGCCATTAGTGCCCCGGATGTACTTATTTTCTTCTTCTGTTTGGTAATACGGTGGTAGTTGACTTGCATCCAGTTTGTTGTGTAGCTTAGCCTGCCTAGCCTAGCACATATTTATCTGATTTCAAGATTATGGACGATTCACTTGAATTCAATGGCCGTCCATATGGAATAACGTCATATATGGATTACAAGCAGCGGCCGGGAATACATCGGGAGCTGCTATCTATTTGACGGACAGCAAACAGAGCAGGCTGCCGGCAGCACGGAGGTACGTTAGATCGCTCTTATCTCGTTCTCTCTCTGATATAATAAGCATATGAGCCGATGTGCGTCGGAAAATAAGCTTTTTACAAGACATAAATACAGGCATTTCACATGCCCCGTTTTCTTCATTTTCAGGTCGCAGTTCAAAACTGATTATCGTTTCTGCTGATGCTAATCAAACCGAAGTTGTCAGGGTGACTTAAAAATCATATTTAAGGTCCAGGGTGTAAAATTCTCCTTTAACACATTCACTGCCAGGCGTTTTTTTTTTACTGTAGGTAGCTTCTGCCAAAGGTTTTTTTTGAGGATTCTGGCTCATCTTTCAAGAGCCGAGGATTCTTTTCTGCTAAGATTTTGTGAACACAAAATATCTCAAAAGAACTAATAGAATGTGTGCTTTCTCTGTCTAAAAGAGTTAGTTTGTAGAGTTAGTAGTTATGTAGGCATTAGCACTTGAATACAGCATGGTTTCAGCGTCTGAAAATTTAGGCTGAGAAAAATGGCTTTTTGTGAAATTCGATAGAACAGTCACTTTAACCATTTATTTTTCGCATCAGTAAGACGTCAGACATCTAAACAATAGTTTTGAACAGTAATTTCCTCCATAACAGCAGGAAACCCCCCTCTCCTTCAAACTCCTCCCTCCGTGGGCGTTCTCCTCCGCCCTCCTTGGCTCTGCAGCGGGTCTGTCACAAGCGAGTTGCTGCTGCCTGGCTGCTGCCTGGCTGCCCCTCGTCGGGCGAGTCTGGATGGGCTCGCTCGTTTCTTGGGGTTTCGGTTGAGAGCTTTGATGAAGCTTTTGCGATTCTGGGCTTATTTATGCTGCGTGTTTTCAAAGTGTGCACCCAGTCTATTTTTGGAACGCCCCACCGTTGTGCGCCACCGTTGTGCGTCAGCGCGAAAGCGAAACCGTTTTCGCCAATCCATTTTACAGTATGAGAATGGTTTCCTCGCGCTTTCCCCTGCAGTTTTGGCTCGGCTTTTTCTACTCTGGAGAGCACTGTCGCCACTTAGTGGGTCGGTGGAATGGGTTGTACACGTTCGGGGGCTCCCATATTTATATAGGAGATGTAAAAGTGTTAGATCCACGTCCCACCGTCAATTTTTTTTTTTTTTTTAAGACGAGATATCTCGTCAACGGCAGTCAACCGTTTTTTTTTTTAAGACGAGATATCTCGTCCACGGCAGTGAACGTGTTAAGTGTGCCAGCAAGATTTGACCAGTGGGTAACGTAGGTCCCTGGAGGATGGTAGTAGTACCAGGACCACAACATTTAGATTGGAATACCAGGGGCACAAGGTCCTGGTGGGGCGGGCGTCTGTGTGTAGCCTGGGGAGGGGTGCATAATAGTGGGTATGCGTATGCAGTTGGGCAGATACATGGAAGGTGGGTAGTCTCCCCTGGAGAAGGGGCCTCTAAGTCAGGGTAGAAGCGGGCTGGAGGGTGGGTGGGGGTGAGGGGGCTGTTGGGTCTCTGAGGCCAACCATGCAGGTCACAGGGCGGGTAGAGGGAGGCTGGGGGTGCTGTCCTGGGGCTACGAAACTGGCCCTGTGGCTCATAGGGTGGGTACCTTGCGACTGTTTTGGCAAATATTAGGTAATTGTTAGCTTGCTTGTTAACAGACGAGTTGCTAGCTAGCTAGTACCATAGCTAGCTGATTAACCAGCCACCCTGGGGAATGTGATCAACCTTGGGGGGAATTGGGAAAGACACTAATGTACACAAGCATATTCAACTATACATGTCCGCTCTATTATTATCATCAGCGCCACCACAGTAAAATCTTAGATTTTACTACATTGCAAAACTAGCCTAATCATAGCCTCATGGTCCATCAGAAACATAAATTAAAAAATAATTACACATCAAAATCAATCCACAGATGAGAAACAGAAACATGACTTGATTTGTATCTGCTGATGAAGCCTCTGTGTCGTCGAGAGAGGGGAAAGAGAGAGGAGAGAGAGGGGGCAGAGAGGGAGAGAGAGAGGATATTTTTATTTCTCCCCCCCTCAGAACTGGTCTGCGGGCCATTGTGACTTGATTGGCGCGCCGGATTTGGCCCCCGGGCCACCAGTCGAAAAGGCCTGATATAGAATGTCATATACCTATGCAGATTTAAAAAGAAAAAAGAAAGATATCGAGTCTTTTATTTTTGAAGGTGTATTTTAAAATCAGCATACCCCTTTAAACCTGATTGCAATTATGATAGGGATGGAATCAAATGTCTACATGTTATGATGTGTAAATTACTGTGTCACCTTGATCTTAGAGTTGCTTCCAGTGCCAGTCTCATTGGAGCCATTCTGTGCACAAAATTATACGACATGATTTTCCTATAGGCTAGGTAGGTCAATTTCCTGGGGTGCGCGAGCTGAAGAAGCCACTCCATATACTCCCGAGTGGAGGTGTAACTACGGACACCACGGACGAGTACTTCTGTTTAAACTAGTTTCTGGAGTCGGCATGGACTCGGATGCATGGAGAGAGAGAGAGGGATGGAGCGACGGAGTGACTCTCAGCATTCTAGCAGACGTTAACTCTCAATACCTGAGAGAGTCCAGTCTCCAGTGTGGATCCTCCAGTACAGCCGAGAGCAGCTCTCCTGAGGCTCCTGGATGATTGTAGCTCAGGTCCAGCTCTCTCAGATGGGAGGGGTTGGAGCTCAGAGCTGAGGCCAGAGAAGCACAGCCTTTCTCTGTGAGCAGACAGCCTGACAGCCTACACACACACACACACACACACACACACACACACACACACACACACACACACACACACACACACACACACACACACACACACACACACAGGTAAGTACACATATGATAATATGGTAATTGGATTACTAAATGTGACTTTGATTACATGAACCATAGTGACTGAACTGACCCCTGTGACTATCGTGATATTGATTTCAACCGTATCGCCCAGCCCCAGTATTATGGAAGCAATAAAGAGCCAAATATATTTTGAGCTTGTGAAACGTTGTATAGCGTTCTGCTCTGTCTTCTCCTCCTCCCTCCCCTGTTTTCTGAGAGAGGGTTTTGTTTTATTTTTTACCAAATTAATGGAGCCAAATTACCACTTGCTAATATCAGAGAGAGAGATAGAAAGAGACAAAGAAAATAAAAGATTATTCCAGGGACAAAACAATATTCTAAAGGTTAAATTAGGCTACTAAACTGCTCAAATACAACGGATCATTTTTCATCCATTTAGAGATTTGGAAAATAGTAATTATAGTAAATAGTAATTATAATAGTGTGTATAGTTCCCCCTCAGCCATCTGCCTTTGAGGGAACCAGTTCACCCATGTCATCTGCGCTGTAACCTGTCTGCCTGATCTGGCGATGGGTTGATGCTCGGCTGAGCGAATATCTAGTGAGGATTTCTCTCATTCAGATTAAATTATTATTTTTATGTATGTATGTATGTATGTGAATGAATGAATGAATGAATGAATGAATGAAACCTTTATGAAACCTTTATTGCCCCTCAGGGAATTTGTTATGCCCAAAAAGAACACAGGCACACATAAAGCACAACATATAAAAATAAAAATATATAAGCATAAAATACATACATCATAAAAAAGCATAAAATTGCATGATCAATAAGGCACAAGGTGCAAGGTGCAAATTCAAAGTGCTAAGAAATCAAGCTATGAGCTAAAGCTTGTTAAGCAGCTGAATGCTGCGTGGGACGAAGGATGTAATGCCTCGTTTAGTTTTCATCCTGGGCATACAGTACCTTCGCCCTGAAGGTAAGAGTGCATGCTCAGACCATAGGGGGTGCAGTGGATCACCTATGATCTTTTCCGCCAATTTCCTGGTGTTCTGATCTGACATGATGGTAATATTGCACGTTGGTTCACCAGTTATCTTACCTCCTAGTTTAGCGACCCTGTCTAATTTATTCTTGTTCTGCACACTTAGTGCTCCTCCCCAACACTGAATACAGAAAGTCAGAACACTCTGGATGCAGGTCTTATAGAACAGTATCTGCAAGGTTCTGTCCACTTTAAAACTTCTAAGTTTCCTTAGGAAGTAGAGACGTTGTTGGGCCTTTGCAGACCTGGCATTGGTGTTGGCATTCCATGTGAGTTTACTATCAATAATAGTGCCCAGGTATTTGTACTCCTGTACTATTTCAATTGGTAAATTATTTATAGACACGGGGGACAGAGAAACCGGGTTTCGTTTAAAATCAAAGACCATTTCTTTGGTCTTTTTTGTGTTTAAAATCAGTGAGTTATCTGAGCACCAGTTATAGAAGTGGTCAATCACAGCTCTATAACTGGTCTCGTCGTCATTCAAAAGGCCGATCATGTATGTATGTATTTATGTATTATTGTATTTTATCAGCAGTTAATTCAAGTTTATGGTTTGAAATCTGAGGTTCAGGTTTCTGTTCGTGCTGAACCCTGATGTCACATCTTGCCAGTTAATTGATTTATTTTGGCATGTATTACAGAAACACCAACAAAAAGGATGGTGTAAACTGTGTAATACTTAGGTAAAAAAATGCATTTAATTATTTCGGGGAATAATTACATGTACTGTATGGTTCTTCAATGGATCTTGATTTTTGGGATTTACAAAGCTCTGCTTATTTAAATGAGAGTGAACAGCCGATGTTTGCCTTTGGAAAATATATTTGTCAATAAACTAAATAGTTTAGGTATGAATGAAATACTAAATAACTAAGAAATAAAGAGTAGAGAATATTACATTACATTACATTACATTACATTACGTCATTTGGCAGACACTTTTATCCAAAGCAACTTACAATAACACATTTTTGTCAGCAATAGAGCAATCAAGTATGGAGCACAGTCTATGACAACTACAAAATATATAGAGTAATATAGAGTAATAAACTTCCTCATGTCATGAAAGTATGCACAAAAGCTTATCACTTATTTATTGAGTTAGTTAGTTATTTAGTTATTAGTTATCACCAGTTAATTAAAGTCTATTAGATTTATCCTTGCTGTGACTGAATTGTGATAGACCTGCTGTGCATAAGTTGAAAAGCTCTACAGCGACTGTCTGTTTTAGCCGTGGCTCTTATTTATCGTCATCACTTAAAAAACTAAAATAATAACTCAAAAACATGCCAAATTAACACTAAATTAGTCCACACTAACTCAAATTAATAACTCATTAACTCAAATCAACTCTCAATAACTGTCAAACATTCTGTCATTCATCTAGTTTGACAGTTATTGAGAGTTGATTTGAGTTAATGAGTTATTAATTTGAGTTAGTGTGGACCAGTGATGTCACTGGTCCAGACTTTAACACTCAATAACTGTCAAATTAAATGACAGACTTCAAAACAGTTTACAGTTTTCTGATATACTACTGATGTTCTAATGATACAAAGCTGGTTGAAAATGGGCAGAGTGTTCCTTTAATAAATAAACCAAACAAAAACTCCAATATGGCAACGGAAGTCTTCAAATAGGCAACGGAAATGTTCAAATAGGCCTGGTCAGATATATATTAACCACGACTTTGAGAAACGCACCGACAGCTCATAAAAGGTGTGGCGGCCGGCAGTCCCTCACCAAGTCTGCACAAAACACCCTTAAATCTTCTCCATAAGGTTAAACATTTTAAGGAAAACATAAGCACAAGATTTAAGGGTGTTTTGTGCAGCCGATTCTATTTTATGGACACCTTGGGCCCTATTCTCCCACAGGCCTTCGGCGCTAAAACGGGCCTTAAACGCAAAAAAACGTGCCTTGCGCCTGTTTTGGGACGATATCAATATGGCTTTACGCTGCCAAATGCGCTTTAGGCCGAATGGGCGTGGCGCAGTCCCAGAATGGGCCAAAGTGGGCGTGTCGGCGCTAAATACCGGCGTACTGCTATCTTCCGAGCTGGCCTACATTTAGCGCTTTGCGCCTTTGAAAAGCAGGCCTATTCAGTGCGCCAGTGTCAAGGAGTGCTCTTCTGCCTCTCCCCTGTCACCCTTCTCTGTCTCTCTCTGAAACCAGGCCTATTCAGTGCGCCAGTGCTCTTCTGCCTCTTCTCTGTCACCCTTCTCTCTCTCTCTCTGACTCCCTCGCTCAGACAGACACAACACATAGCAGCACCCAGCTTCCCATAGGAAATAGCAGTTGTAAGTTTACTGCCTGTGAATGTCCCTGTCCCAGCATGCAATTGGGTCCTCCATTTCGCTACTAAATAGCAACCAAATGAGCCGAAATAGATATAAAAGGTAGATCTAAAATAATGTGTAATGGTAAGACAACCTGCAATTGTAGAACATTTCAATATTGGACCAAATAAAACATCGAAATGAAACACCACCCTATGTGAAACATATATGTCCTCTTGAGCCTATATATACCCTGTGTGGATTTAACGTGATTTAGGTAAGTGACAGCGGAACGAGCTTCGGAAGCTTCTACTGTCATCTGCTATACTGTGATGTCCGCTCCAATAACTTGGCCCTACTCCACATTTAGTTTTACAATAAAAACACATTTATGCAATGACTTTACATAATGTAGGCTATATTTATGTGCATCATCCTTCCTGCAGCAGGCGAGAGAAAATGATATCTTTCTGGACAAACTTTCACCAATCTAATAGGCTATATTTTTCTAGCTGATGCATTTAGAACATTATTTTCACTTTGATCTTGCTATAGTGTAGCGTATTTACATGCTTGCAGTATTGAAACTGCAGTTAGATTGGTTTGAGAAGCATAATAATATGGAATAATAGCCTATAATGCAGACAGACAGACTGGATGAAGGGAGGGGGGGGGGGGGGGGCAGAGCGTTTGGCTTTCGTCTGGTTTTGCGGGATGACTGGAATTGGAGCTAAAAAGGCAAGCGTGCGATTCGTTTATTGCAGTTATCCAATGAGCATGACGGTGCATAATTTTACGCTTAAAAGGCGTGGTTGTAATGGTTGAGGCTGCGTCTAGCGCCAAGACCAAGATATCAAGTGCGCTGGTCCACGCCCACTGATTTGGGCTGCGCCAGGCGCTCGGCCTAGAAACAGCGCCGATGCAACGATAGGGACCCTTAACTCTGACTCTAAGGGAAATCTTAACCTAAGGTGCTTTGTGCAACTGGGACCTGGACTACTTGTGCAAACTTTCCCATAAGAGTTCTCCACTCACTTCACTGACAGTATTGTGCTTATAAGCCAGAATTTAAACTGTAACCTCTTTAACAGTATCAGTAATACTGACCTGAGAGTCTCCAGTCTACAGTGGGGACTCCCCAATCCAGCAGAGAGCAGCTTCACCCCTGAATCCTGCACGTCGTTGTTACTCAGGTCCAGCTCTCTCAGACTAGAGGACTGGGAGCTGAGAACTGAGGCCAGAGCTTCACAGCTTCTATTTGACAGCTGACAACCACTCAGCCTGAAGGAGAAAAGAATACAAACAAACAATAACATTGGAAGTATTCTCTCCTGTATAAAATATAATTCTGCATATTTATATCCAATTATCCAGGTACTTACACAGATTTATTGGAGGTTTTGACCACTGGCAGCAGCCTCAGAAGAGCCTCCTCTGAAGCAGAGTATTTCTTCAGGTCAAACACGTCCAGTTCTTCTTCTGATGACAGTAAGATGAAGACCAGAGCTGACCACTGACCAGGGGAGAGGTTTTTTTCAGAGAGACTTCCTGATGTCAGGTACTGTTGGATCTCCTCCACTAGAGAATGGTCATTCAGCTCATTCAGACAGTGGAACAGATTGATGCTTCTCTCTGGAGATAGATTCTCTCTGATTTTCTCCTTGATGTACTGGGCTGTTTCCTGTTTGGTCTGTGTGCTACTTCTTGGCTGTATCTGCAGAAGAGTCTGATTCGTCTCCAGTGAAAGTCCCACGAGGAAACGGAGGAACAAGTCCATGTGTCCATTAGGACTCTTTAAGGCCTTGTCCACAGTATCCTGGTAGAGGTGTTTTATATAAGATGCATAACACAACGGTTCTACACTCAGTAAATCAACACCAATGTTGATGAATGTCAGAAAGATATAAAGAGCAGCCAGAAACTCCTGAATGCTCAGATGGATAAAGCAGAACACCTTGTCCTGGTACAGACCACGTTCCTCTTTAAAGATCTGTGTGAACACTCCTGAGTACACTGAGGCTGCTGTGATGTCAATGCCACACTCTGTCAGGTCGGCTTCATAGAAGATCAGGTTGCCCTTCTCTAGCTGCTCAAAAGCCAGTTTTCCCAGAGAGATCATCATGTTTATGGTCTCTGGATTCCAGAGTGGATCTGTAGCAGCTCTCCCACGATACTTGACATTCCCTTGTTTGGACTGAACCACCAGGAAGTGGATGTACATCTCAGTCAGGGTTTTGGGCAGGTTTCCTCTTTCATCTGTTCTCAACACATGGTCCAGAACTGTAGCAGTGATCCAGCAGAAGACGGGGATGTGGCACATGATGTGGAGGCTTCGTGAAGTCTTGATGTGGGAGATGATTCTGCTGGCCTGTTTCTTATCAGTGAATCTCTTTCTGAAGTACTCTTTCTTCTGTTTGTCAGTGAAGCCTCTCACCTCTGTCACCATGTCAACACACTCAGGAGGGATCTGATTGGCTGCTGCAGGTCGTGTGGTCATCCAGATGCGAGCAAGGGGAAGCAGTCTCCCCTTGATGAGGTTTGTGAGCAGCACGTCCACTGAGGTTGACTCTGTGACATCAGTCAGGATCTTGTTGTTCTGGAAGTCTAGAGGAAGCCGACACTCATCCAGACCATCAAAGATTAACACAGTGTGGAACTTGTCAAACCTGCAGATTCCTGGTTCTTTGGTCTCAGGAAAGAAATGATGAAGAAGTTCCTCCAAGCTGAGCCTTTTCTCTTTCAGCAGATTCAGTTCTCGGAATGTGAATGGAAATATGAACTGTATATCTTGGTTGGCTTGGTCTTCAGCCCAGTCCAGAGTGAACTTTTGTGTTAAGACTGTTTTCCCAATGCCAGCCACTCCCTTTGTCATCAATGTTTTGAATGGTTTATCTCTAAAGACGTCTTCACATTTGATTGGTGCTTCTGGTCTTGCTGGTTTCCTGGATGCTGTTTCAATCTGTCTGACCTCATGTTCATGATTGACCTCTCCACTCCCTCCCTCTGTGAGGTAATGCTCCGTGTAGATCTGGTTCAGAACTGTTGGGTTTCCTGCTTTTGCGATGCCTTCAAACAAACACTGAAACCTCTCCTTCAGGTTAGATTTGTGTTTACGTTGGCAAATGGCAGCAGGAGTTTCTGAATGAAATAACAAAATAACATCAATGAGTGAATGTTACAGTAAATGTGATGAGTCCTGGTAAATGTTTGTAAAACTGCAGCTCCTGGCATCTATTCAGCTCAGTGGACATTGACATAGATCCTGATTGTGTGTGGAGCTCAATGCACAATATCAACGTGTTTCTCGCTCAAAGTGAAAGGCAACTGTTGTGTTGTCGTTTTCTCTTTTTTCCCCATATTTCTATTATCATGTGCAGCACGACACCACATCATTTGACCAGATTATTCATGGGTGACTTTGCTCATTGACCTTCCAATCTGGTTTTAGACATGTCTGTATTTACAGCTGCAGAAAGAAAGGCAAACGTGTTCAAAGCTTCTTACTGCTCTGCAGAGAGTCAGCCAGCTGCTCTTGCTTCATTCTCCTCAGGAAGAGCAGTGTGATGTCTAGAAAAGCCTCTCTGCTGCTCCTCCTCTGCTCTCCCTCCTCACCGTCCACCCTCTGACTCTCTAAGCATTCTGGGGAATCTGCACTCAGAGCCCTCTGGAACGTCTTCAGCTCTTTCTTTACAAAGTTGATGATGTTCCACTCAAGAAGCTGCAACAGAATAACATAACGATCAAACTTTCATAATAAACTTGTGGAACACAACATCAAAACAATCGTGCATAGACTGAAAGCCTGTTGGTCTAAAAACTGTAGCATGGAGACTGTTGGCTCTATCGTCCCACTGACCTTGAATTAGCGCTTAGCGCCAGGTGCGGCCTATATTAGTGGGCGTGGACCGGCGCACTGCCTATTCTCCTGTCGGCGCTACATGTGGCCTTAAGCATTATAACCATGCCTTTTAAGCGTAGAATTATTCACACCGTGCTCATTGGAGAAGTGCAGTAAATGAATCACAATGTCCCTTTCATGTTCCATTCCACGGAGCGATCCAGTCCGGTCAGAAAAGCCGACCAAAGCGCTCTGAGCTCCCCCCTCCCTCTTTCATCCCCGTCTGTCTCCATATATATTATTCCATATTATTATGCTTCTCAAACCAATCAAACTGCAGTTTAAATACAGCAAGGATGTAAATACGCTACACTATAGCAAGATCAAAGTGAAAAGAATGTTCTAAACGCATCGGCTAGAAAAAATATAGCCTATCCCTGGATTTCATGATTAGATTGGTGAAAGTTTGGGCAGAATGATATCGTTTTCTCTCGCTACCTTTTCTTCTCCCCCACTGCACAGGTAGGATGATGCAACAGCCTCTGAATGACAGGGGCTCAAAACTACGGTATAACAACTTTTTTTTCATCGGTCATTGTGCCTGTCTGACGTGCGAGAGAGAGAGTGAGAGAGAGTGAGATGGCAGAGCAGAGCTGCGCGCAATTATGCACAGAAATATCGCCGGCGCACTGAATGAGGCCTGGTTTTGGAAAGCGCTAAACGCTAAATTAACGCCAGGGGGGAAGATAGCGTTAGGCCAGTATTTAAGACCCAAACGCCCATTCTGGCCTATTCTGGCACTGCGCCACGCCTCTTTGGTGTAAAGCGCATTTCGGGGCCTAAAAACATGATGCTATCTTCCTGAGGCAGGCGCAAAGCGTGTTTTTTTGCGTTTAACGCCAGTTTGGCGCCTAAGGCCAGTGGGAAGATAGGGGCCATGTATGTTTGTTTTGCATTTCAAAACAAACAAGTAAAAGGAAGTAAAAGGTGTTGTTAATTTACACACGATAAATATGGAGTCCAAGTCTGTTTGATGCTTGTGGTCAGACTGCCCACTGGGAACCTCTGACATCTCCTGGTCAACCCTGGGGGGGAAAACATCAGATATTAGGTCAATGGTCATATAATAAGTTATATTATCACACACACACACACACAGACACACATTTGAATTTGTTCATTCACAGCAAATGTTTCAAGGTTCTACAGTTACTAGTTCCATACCCTGACATGTGACACAACTACGTGCAAACATCCAGTGCAGCGCCACAACTACAACTACAAAGACTTCTGGGAATGCGTGTGGTTCAAGTGAATACTAAAGTTGGGTAATTTTTTTTTTGTCAAAACAGTATCTCCAAATATTTCAGGAACCGTGATTGAATTGTGTGTGAGCAAACTAGAAAAATGGTGGAGTGGTATCCGAGGGGGCAGCCGAGGTCCGGTGTGAGTACCAGATCTACTCGCCCTACTGGAAGTAGTCAGGGTCCAGCGACTACAGCTGACACTACAACTTCACGCATTATGATTGGCTGCAGCATCCAAACAGTGATGTTAGCTAGATATTTGTCCACATTAGCATGCAACCTGATGATCTAACATTCATAATGTTAGATAGATTTATAACATTGATAACATTAGATCATGTTAGCTTGAACACCCTGGACTGTTTTAGTTGTTATAGGTAACGTTAGCCTGTTTGCTAAAGGAACCAACTGCTAGCTAGCTAGCTGAAAGTGTGTGTGTACAGAATGTTTCATGCAGTTAGAAGATAGTATGTGTAGCATAACATGTATTTTTAAGCTCTCACATTTATTTAAAAAGAGTAAGGCTCATGTTCATAAGAAATTGTCCTGTACACTTGAATCCTGATTCAATGTTTGTATGATTCATATTGTGCCCAAATGTTTGATAACATCAGTAGCTGTTAGCCAATTTAAAGCTGTCAGACATTTTAGGCATAATTATTTATTGCCATAGATATTATATTACTATAGATGGGTCACTGCAGGCTCTGCCATTCTTAACAAATGGTAGCAGCAAGTCTCCTAAATGGTCACGTGGTCACCTCTCCCCTGAAGTGTTGTGAGGGCTGTGCCTGGTGACGCGGGGTTAGTGCTGACCTAGCAAGCTAAGTTGAAATAGAGATTGTGAGTTCCCAAACTCCAAACAAACCACACATATAAACACAAAGCTGCCCCTTGTTAGCTCAATATAGTTGAAACTAAGATATTCCACTCAAAAAATAATTTTTCCAACCACAGATTTATCTACTACATCAACAAACTTCACATGTAGCTTTAGCTAATCGTTCCCTGCTAACATGAGTTCCTGTTGCCAAATCTCGGGAGTGTGTTGCTGAGACAGAGACAGGTGTTGAACAAGTTTAATTTTCTCCTGATCTGGCTGTCTGAAAAACGCCATTTTTGTGTCAGAATATTCAGAAGATATGTGACTTCTGAGAATGGGCCGAATATATACTTTAATGAATATGTGGGCGAAAGGATCTGTCATAATCTGAGATCACGTTGACTTTTCCCATTGACTCAAATAGACTCACACCTGCCGAAAACCTCCTAAGTGGCCGTGGCCGTGAAAGCCATGGGCAAAACCCACGTGATAAAATGACAGGAAGTGAGTTGAAGTTGGGTCATCTTGCTTGAACAATAACAATAATAATAATAATAATAATGATAATAATAATATTTTTTTTACATTGAAGACTGCAGCAACTTAGAGATCTAGCGCCCTATCTTCGTACAGGCGATATCCCCTATTAGCGCTTGCGCACCTGTTTGCGCGTGCCTTAAAGCAGGGAAGATTGCAGTCCGCTGTCCAGATGTTATGCCGAGTTTTGCACCCCCGCCAGGCAGCAGCATCCCCACCTCACGGGAACATATTGTAATGATTTATACAGAAACATAACTGTTTAAAAATTATACAGTATAATTGTTTTGGTAGACGTGACCCCCCTGTTTTTAAGTTAAAACAGCCCCAAAATATGGTGGTGATGCATGGTGGTGCGGGGAAGCATAAATCGTCACAACAACGGGCGCAAACGCAGATTAGAGGCGTGCCAAATAATTTATGCATGGCGCAAACGGGATTTGGGCGGTGTTAACCACCAGAATTATTCACAGGTGTCGGTGTGGCCTGGCAATGCCTGGGCGTTAGATCAATCAAACCAGATTCCCGTCTTGCTGTCCATGTAAGACACTTTGCGTGAGGTATGCTGTAATTCTTCCCATGCGTAATTTGGATAGGTGTAGGCCTATTGACTGTATAAATATTATCTCTATCTCATAATGACACCATCACATCATATACCTGTTAAAAACATCTGAGTTTTGATGCAATTTGGGTTATTTTGTTGACTGGGGTGGGACAATAGAAACGTGTTTGCAGCGGGTAAACGGCGGAGACAAAAGAAAAGATTGGAGGATTTACAGTGTACTCAATTGCCGAGGCTTGTGCCAGATCGGCTGTGATGCCAACGACCCTCCAGGTTATAGCAGGTGAAGGTGAATAGCCTATTGCAAGTAGGCTACAATGTACAGGTTTTCTCAATTTACCATAACCCCTCCTTGCAATGTGATAAAAGTTTCTCAGTATATTATAGTTGATTGCCTCACCGAATAATCTGCTGGTTACCCAATTTTAGCAGCAGAATTTGATGTCCTGGCGTGGCATGTCCGTCCGTAATGACGTTTCTGTGCTGCGCGGAGATTATGGTGCACTCCAAGCACAGCGAGTGTTTTAGCGTGTAAGAGGTCCTTTTCAAAGCTCTTAGCGCAAAGTAATTGCGCGCTGCTGATGATAGGATAATGCCATCTATCCCCACATTTTAGCGCTGAAAAACCTCCTTTGACATGTGGCACGCCTGTGCCCAGTACAATTATAACAGGCTTGCCCGCCCCAAACGAGCGCAAACGGTAAATTACCGCTTTTGGGAAGATAGGGCCCCCACACTTTTAACATCAGGAGCCCCCTTCCCGACAAGCTAGCAGCTAGCATGACATGGTTAAAAATCTGGAGTGTTAGCAGGTATGTGTCACATCCCCCATCATTGCTCTGCCCTCTGTCCCCCCTCCCCCGCATGCCATAGGGGCACGCCCCCCACCCCAGTTCTCGCCCTCAGTTTGGGAACCACTGGCCTCCAGTATAACCAGTCCTCTTACCTTCTGTCTGAAGGTAAACTCGTCCTGGAGCAGTTCCGGCCTATCGTCAAACCATCCCTCGACCCCCTCCAGTTCGCCTACCAGCCCCAACTGGGTGTGGAGGACGCTGTCATCTACCTGACCAACCGCGCCTATGCCCACCTTGACAACCCAGCTAGCACTGTGAGAGTCACGTTCTTCGACTTCTCCAGTGCTTTCAACACCATCAGGCCGGCTCTACTGGGTGAGAAGCTGACAGCGATGCGGGTGGATGCCCCCCTGGTATCCTGGATTGTGGACTACCTGTCTGGCAGACCACAGTATGTGTAGGGATGGGAATTGATAAGATTTTAGCGATTCCGATTCCATTTTCGATTCTGCTTATCGATCCGATTCCTTATCGATTCTCTTATCGATTCTCATTGGGCAAGGAAAAAAAAAAGAAGAGTACAAACAGGTTAATTAACATTCATTTTCTTTTAGATTATTATTATTATAATTATGTATTATTATTCAGCTCTGAGATCAGATTGCTCTTTTCAATCCCATACCAAGCAGGGATCAGTGTGTCTGTTAAACTGGCTCTGTTTGGGGGTTTGTATTTTGGGTTGAGCATCTTTGTCATCTCCCTATAGAAAATATATAGTGGGAATGAATGAAACAGAACTAGTGGTTAGAATGACAACATGCAACTTTGGACATTTTACTTTAGCTGGCATGTCAGACAAACTTACTGCTCGGGGACATTCGTTTACCCTCGCCTCGGTCATTTTACTCTTCCCTGCTGCCTGGGTGAATGGAGGGGCTAGAGCCGCACAAGAAGTACTCGCTGCAGCCTCTGTCAGAGTCTGACCCAAAGCGACTACCAGCCCCTGAACCAGTCTGACTCTGAACGTCATCATCCTCTAAAATAAATGGATGGAAATGGAGTATTGGTGAAATCTGGTTTACACGATAGACAGGGTCTGGAGGAGTTTACTCTCCATATTAACAGATGACGCGCTAACGTTAGCCGCGCTGCTGTTAGCCACTTATCGTCACTCCGTAGCACATCAAAAACGTGACATTCCTCCAAAATTATTGCATGCTGTGTGGACAAATGTTTCTGCATATTGCTAGTATTTCCCCCCTTTGACGAAATAGAGGGTTTGCAAGCAAGTGGCACTGTGGTCATCGTTTTGCTTCTGCCTAGACCGTGGCTGGAAACAAAACAAGGCTGCGTTGCGTGCGTGTCGCAGCGTGTGATGTCATCGCGCATGGAATCGATAGTGGAATCGTTCAGGACGTTGGCTAACGATTCCAAGGAATCGATCCACTGGGACCCGGTTCTCAACAAGAACCGATTCTCGATTCCCATCCCTAAGTATGTGCGCTTGCAAAACTGTGTGTCAGACAGAGTGGTCTGCAATACGGGAGCACCAGGGACCACAGGGGTCTTCTCTCCCTTCTTCTTCACCATCTACACAACGGACTTCACCTACCACACAGAGTCTTGCCACCTTCAGAAGTTCTCTGACGACTCTGCGATAGTTGGATGTATCAGAGATGGCGATGAAGAAGAGTATCGGGCTGTGGTGGCTAACTTTGTCACATGGTATGAGCAAAACTACCTGCAGCTCAACGTGACAAAGACAAAGGAGCTGGTGGTGGACCTGAGGAGGATCATGGCACCGGTGACTAGGGGTGTAGCATCTACCCAGAAAGTCTGACGTTCTCTCCACGTTCCCCCAAAGTAGCTTTTAGACTGTCCCTTCAAAACAATAAATTTTGATATCATATTGCTTTGAAAACACACATGTAGGTGTCCTTTGTGTTTTTGTTGAATACAATGACATTTGATTGACAATTTACCTCTTGTGTGATCAGATAGTCACAGTGTGACGTGCCCTTCACGTGCAATGACGACTATTATTGAATGCCCCTTTCCTTTTTTAAATATGAAAACACGTTTATGTCATATAAGTACCTATAGCAAGTGTCTCTTATTGTATTTATCACAAGCTTCCTGAATCCTGTGGTGTATTGTCCCATTACTCTTGCCGTAACTGAACGCAGTGTGTTCTGGGTCTTGGATGTTGTGCTGTATGGTGCCGTCTGCTAAATAAATGGTCAAGTCACGTTGACCATTATCGTAAATTATATAAAATATATACCCGTCTCATCGCTGGTTGGAATCATGAAACAGAATTAGCGAGGCAACCTAGCAATGCAAGTTCCAGTAGGGACCGTCACGTCAACAGCTAAGTTCTCAATGTTAAGGACTCTATATATGACACAATTCAGAGAGACTTTCTAAAAAAATCGATAAGTGGTTAAGACACAGGAATCCGAGGGGGCGCCGATGAGGTCATATTTTTTTCTTTGGATGTAGCAAAAATGGTTGAATCTGGACACACAGTAGGCTATATGCAACGCTGCTGCATGCAGACTGTGCCGATTTTGTATCTGAATATCTGAATATAGCTGTTGTGGGAGCGATATATTTCGACGTTGTGGGGAAGTGGACGAATTACGTCACTACAATTTCCATTCCGGATATATAATTAGACCCTGACTAGATGTAGTGGTTTGACGTGCAGCAGACGGTCGTTATACATGAAAATGTTTGCTGGGCTACTTTGGCTTTATATCTGCGCACTGCAAAAGGAGGGATTTAGAAGGAAGCCAAAGCGCTACTCGCCCTCTCGCAACTTCAAAGGTTCCATTACCTGGTCTGTACAATCAGCAGCGAACAAACGTGGAGACAGAATTGCGGGGAGGATCCATTTGATCGATAGTGACTTCACCATGAAAACGCGTGCACAGACTGCATTTTTTCCAGAGGATCACACAGCCGATCGCCCAGGTAGGCTACTAAAGGATACTCCTCCTCCACGCCATTTAGCGAAATTAGTATAATAATAATAATAATAATGATAGCAGTAAGAATAATATGAATAATCAATTTACATCAATATGTTTCAATAATAAAATAGAATAATAAAAGTAGATGATGATGCCAATAATTAATTAAAATATGTTTTTGTTTTGTTTTTCATGTCATGTAAATTAATGCAATAAATGCTGAAATCTCAATTCAGAGAGAGAAAATCGGGATTCTCATTTTTTCCAGAATCGTGCCTTCCTAGTTGGTACCAATGGATGCTTTAGGTCTTCTGGTCTCATATGATACCAGAAACTTCACTCTAGCTTTAAAACTCAGCCTGCTACAGCCTCTGACAGACAGTAACAAACTCAGCCTGCTACAGCCTCTGAAAGACAGTAACAAACTCAGCCTGCTACAGCCGCTGAAAGACAGTAACAAACTCAGCCTGCTACAGCCGCTGACAGACAGTAACAAACTCAGCCTGCTACAGCCTCTGAAAGACAGTAACAAACTCAGCCTGCTACAGCCTCTGAAAGACAGTAACAAACTCAGCCTGCTACAGCCGCTGAAAGACAGTAACAAACTCAGCCTGCTACAGCCGCTGAAAGACAGTAACAAACTCAGCCTGTTACAGCCTATGAAAGACAGTAACAAACTCAACCTGCTACAGCCCATGAAAGACAGTAACAAACTCAGCCTGCTACAGCCTCTGAAAGACAGTACCAAACTCAGCCTGCTACAGCCTATGAAAGACAGTAACAAACTCAGCCTGCTACAGCAGCCTCTGAAAGACAGTAACAAACTCAGCCTGCTACAGCCTCTGAAAGACAGTAACAAACTCAGCCTGCTACAGCCTCTGAAAGAGCAACAAACTCAGCTTGCTACAGCCTCTGAAAGACAGTAACAAACTCAGCCTGCTACAGCCTCTGAAAGACAGTAACAAACTCAACCTGCTACAGCCTCTGAAAGACAGTCATATCTGCTACACCCTCTGAAAGACAATCATATCTGCTACAGCCTCTGAAAGACAGCAACAAACTCAGCCTGCTACAGCCTCTGAAAGACAGTCATATCTGCTACAGCCTCTGAAAGACAGTAACAAACTCAACCTGCTACAGCCTCTGAAAGACAGTAACAAACTCAGCCTGCTACAGCCTCTGAAAGACAGTAACAGGAGAAGTTACCAATCGTGAGTGGTAACAGGTATGTGTGGCACCCCCCATCATTCCTCTGACACCCCCCTCCCCCAGCCTCAGTTTGGGGACCTCTAGCCTCCAGTATAACCAGTCATCTTACCTTGTGTCTGAAGGTCCAGGTTCATTACTGAAGTCTGGAGGAGGATCTTTAGACCAGTCACTCTTCATAGACAGACAGCTGGGTACTGGAGACTCTGCTCTCTGCCTGTGGTACTGAACCCTGGAATACAGATGTTTGATACACACACACACGCACGCACGCACGCACGCACGCACGCACGCACGCACACACACACACACACACACACACACACACACACACACACACACACACACACACACACACACACACACACAGATTATTACAGTCCTCTTACTTTGTGTCTGAAGGTTCAGGTTCTTTACTGAAGTCTGGAGGAGGATCTTTAAAACAATCAGTCTTCAGACAGACAGCTGGGTACTGGAAACTCATTCAATCATTTTCCACCAGGTAGGCCTACAGTAACAGCAGTGGTTTCTCAAACTTGTTTCTGTGATGACCCCCTTTAAGATATAGGAACACCCCCCCCCCCCCCCCCACACCCCCACACACACACACACACACACACACACACACACACACACACACACACACACACACACACCTACATACACACACACACACACACACACACACACACACACACACACACACACACACCCCACACACACACACATACACCACCCAAAATGTGATGTCGCCTACCGTCTTGGTCATAAATAGATTATTAATTGCACTATGATATATAAACCCTCAGTTGTTGTGAAGATGTGAATAAGGGCTCGGTATTGGAGACTACATAATATTTAGGAGTACCATGGCACCCACATCTTGGAACAACATTGTGTCGGAGGTGGGTACAGTTTTATTGTGATTGGTGTGTATGTCGCGTGCAGCCACTTTAGCCAATCTTGCAGTGTGATAAGGGCTCGCTAATCTGAGACGAAGAATGAAGAATGAATAATGAGTCTCCCGTCGAGGCTAGAATAGAATAACCAAACTTTCTGCATTTCATTTCTCAGCCCCGATAGCCTACTTTGGGTTGATATCTGTGCACTGATGAGGGATTTAGAAGGAAGCCGACACACTACTCGCCCTCTTGCAACTTCAAAGGTTGCATTACCTGATCTGTACAATCAGCAGCGAACAAACGTGGACACAGAATTGCGGGGAGGATCCATTTGATCGATAGTGACTTCACCATGAAAACTCGTGCACAGACTGTGTTTCTCCTGGAAGATCACAGAGGCGATCGCCCAGGTAGCCTACTGAAGGATACTCTTCCTCCATGCGAAATTAGTATAATGGTAATAATAATAATAATAATAATAATAATAATAATAATCACAGTAACACTAATATGAATAATCTATATCAAGATAGTCAAGATATTTTCTCTTTCATGACTTTCTTTGATATCTTTACGACTATCTTGATTTCATAAATCCAATCTCATTGAATGATATTCCATCAGGTAGGCTTCCAGTATAACCAGTCCTCTTACTTTGTGTCTGAAGGTCCAGGTTCATCACTGAGGTCTGGAGGTATTTGACCTTTAGAGTGATCACTCTTCATAGACAGACAGCTGGGTACTGGAGAATCTGCTCTCTGCCTGTGGTACTGACCTCTGGAAACACAAATGTTTGATACATATCATCATTAGTTCTAGTCAAGACAGACGACATCGCATGTGATAGTGTGATGATTGGATCTGTCAGAAGGTTATTCTATTCTGTTCTATTCTATAAAGAACAATTTGAAGCAGTCTAGGAGCCATTTCCAGAGTTACTCTAGGCCAGCGTTTCTCAACTGGTGGGTCGCGACCCAAAGATGGGTCGCAGGGCCGTTTTGATTGGGTCGCGGACATTGGCAAAAAAAAAAAAAAAAAAAATCATATTTAATTTGAGTTAAATTCAGATTATTGAAACTGGATTAGCCTGACCAGTTTTACTTGTTTACCAAGCTGAAGCATATGCTCTGCCTGTAATTCAAGAGAAGTCTGCCTTTTCATTTCATATTTAATATTAGTTCAATTCAGATGATTGAAACTGGATTAGCATGGCCCCAGTTTAATTAAAAGTGCCAGCGGTAGCCTACTGAAGGATACTCTTCCTCCATGCGAAATTAGTATAATAATAATAATAATAATAATAATAATAATAATAATAATAATAATCGCAGTAACACTAATCTATTTACATCAATATGTTTCAATAATAAAAATAGATGATGATGCCAATAATTAATTAAAATATGTTTTTGTTTTGTTTTTCATGTCAGTTAAATGAGTGCAATAAACGCTGAACAAATCATGAGAGAATCGTGATCTTAATTCAGAGAGAGAAAATCATGATTCTAATTTTTTCCAGAATCGTGCCTTCCTAGTCGGTACCAATGGATGCTTTAGGTCTTCTGGTTTCATATGATACCAGAAACTTCACTCTAGCTTTAAAACTTAGCCTGCTACAGCCCCTGACAGACGGTAACAAACTCAGCCTGCTACAGCCTCTGAAAGACAGTAACAAACTCAGCCTGCTACAGCCTCTGAAAGAAAGTAACAAACTCAGCCTGCTACAGCCTCTGAAAGACAGTAACAAACTCAGCCTGCTACAGCCTCTGAAAGACAGTAACAAACTCAGCCTGCTACAACCTCTGAAAGACAGTAACAAACTCAGCCTGCTACCTCTGGAAGACAGTAAAGCCACTTCTTAACATGCAGTGGAATCCGTATTATAACCTGCACCTAGCCGGTTGGCCTGCATGTTAAACAACAATTAGCCGGCCTACGCGCACTCCCGAGACTCCGTATCTTATCTACCTCGACCACCGGTATAAGATCCGCTTCCACGCAAGCGCTGGTCATGTTAAACAGTGGAACGATATGATCCGCATATGTCTGAGTGGGCGGGTGTGGCTCTTCGTGACTCACTTCACGTTCGCTAGTTTATTAATTAATGAATCGTTCGGGCAATCGCTTATATCAACGAGCAAACTCACGGTTTCCTCAAGTGCTGCAAAAACGGCTTGATTTGTTAAGTGGGCGCTAGAATGACCGTGCTTTCCGAGGTGAGGGCTGGCTTGACTGCAGAGAGGCAGCGGGGAAGGAAAGTGAAAAGTGGAGCAGAAACGCGCTCCTGAGAATACGAGGCAGCAGGATGACTGAAGCAAATGAAACAACTATCACAAAGAGCAGCCGACATTCTGACACTTTTTGCGCAATGCGTGCCGCTCTATCTGCCTGTTTGTCTCTCTGCCAGTGCCCGCATGTCTGTTTAGTGTGCGTGTGTGTGTGGCATGTCATTTTTAACGCTGTTCATAACGAGCAGAGCGTGTTTAGGCTATCGTATGGCTCCATCCCCAAATTAATTTTCATCGTCCCTGACGCTACTGTGCGCCCACACTGCGGAGTGGATAGGAGCTGACTGCTGATAGGCTATCAAAGTTTTGTGGGGAGAAATACATTTCAAACTAGTCAGATATGACTTGAATGTCATAAAATAAATCACCCACAGTGATTGACGACAGTCCGACCACTATTTTGACTGCGCGGCTTTATGTAGCTTAACAAAGGCATTTTTGGCACATTGCCACCCCTCGTTGTCAATGGACTCCGTTAAAACATATTTTTTGAAGTCTCCAGATTTGTCAGGCAGGCAGACTGTGCATCCACACTGTGGAGAGGATAGGAGCTGACTGACTGATAGGCTATCAAACTTTTGTGGGGAGAAATAAATTTAAAACAAGATATGACTTGATTTGTTTTTGTTTGGTTACAAATTCGCTAAAGCTGTTTCCTATCACATTTCTTGTTTTTGATAGATGCTACCGCGCCGCCCCCCCCCCCCCCCCCCCCCCCTCGCCGCCCACTGGCAGAAAAAACGGCTCATATCCAGTTGTTTCTTAACAAAGACCCCTCATGTTTAGAAAGGCAAAACCTGAAAATATCCTGTTCTCTCTAGCAGGACATGATCCAGATAACATGTTTAAAAGGCACTTAACAAACTCAGCCTGCTACAGCCTCTGAAAGACAGTAACAAACTCAGCCTGCTACAGCCTCTGAAAGACAGTAACAAACTCAGCCTGCTACAGCCTCTGAAAGACAGTAACAAACTCAGCCTGACAGCCTCTGAAAGACAGTAACAAACTCAGCCTGCTACAGCCTCTGAAAGACAGTAACAAACTCAGCCTGATACAGCCTCTGAAAGACAGTAACAAACTCAGTGTCGCATCCCCCATCATTCCTCTGACACCCCCCTTCCCCCTCAGTTTGGGGACCACTGGCTTGCAGTATAACCAGTCCTCTTACCCAGAGATGGGCGAAAATAAAGTAAAGTATAAAGTATTTTGATACAAATTACAAATACTTGCTCAAAAAATGTATCACAATAAAATACAAAATACCTGTCTGAAAATGTATTTGAGATACAAATACGTATTTTGTATTTTGAAAATACATGAAAATACATTTTATAAAAACTTATAAAGAGCTGCAACGATTAGTCAATTCATAGATGAATTGCCAAATATTAAATTAATTGCCTATTTTGATGACCTATTAATCATTTAGAGACATTTCTTTAAGGAAAATGTCCTAATTCTCTGATTTCAGCTATTCAAAAGTGAAATTTTCTGGTTTCCTTAGACAGTAAATCCTCTCTTTAGTCCTCTGTCACAGTATGTGTACTCCCTAACACACTGCAGTTCTTCCATTTTAGTTTTAGTTGTTTTTCAGTAGAACTAATTTCTCCTTCATCTCAGCTGTTAATCACCTTCTGTGAGGGCTTTTGACTTAAAGGCAGCATTTCTGCATGTTAACCTCAAGTTTTGGAACTTTGACTATGTTTAGCCATAGATATCTGACATCATAACACAATATATAAATAACTGAAATAGGTAAAAGGCATAGTAGGTCCCCTTTAACTCATTGAGTGCCAGCCACTTGTTGGAGAACGGACTTTTTTCAGTGATTTCTCGAGGCCCACAGAATATTGTGTGATATTACTATGTAAACACTGAACACGAAAAAGAACGATGAGACTCTTTTCTATCATCAGCAAAAACAGGTTTATTGATATAATTTTCCGTTCTTTAGTTATCAGCCGGAGAAGATAGCTTGATTTAACCAAAAAGAGCAGTTTTTTTCTAGAAGCTGAGATAATGACCCTTTTGTGAAATTAAACATTTCAAACACATCACTGACTCTGAAGCTAATTTTCTGATGTAGTCACACCTCAAAAATAATTTCCTTCAATAAAACAGTGAAGGCCAGGGAATTTTGTTTGGCAGAATAATATTTTTAGCTGCAACCAGCAGCGCTGGCCCCTGCGTGCGCTGCTGGTTGCAGCTTCTTGCTGGTCTTGATTTGCTGCTGGTGGGCATCGGATATTCTGGCTTGCGTTTGCCAATCCTGTCCTGCTGTCTGGGTCTGTCTGGGTGTTGTGTGCTGCTCTGCGTGCCCCCCCCCCCCCCTCCCACCCCTCAACTGCACACTCCTCCTCCGTATGGGAGTGTCTCTGGTGGCTCTCTGCTGAGTTTGCTGTGCACAGTGAAGGGTGCGCGACATCCAGCTTTTTTACAGCGTTCCGCGTGTGTTTGTCACCGGCTCCTATGCTTCCAGTTGAGAATAATAACAACTCCACGGCTGATCATGCGGATGGGCTGTCGCAGCGGACATGGAGGAGCTCAATTGTGGGAGCAGATTGGCTGCAGGCACATCTAACGTTAAAACGCTTCATGCATATCGATGCATACAGATGCGATGCGATTTCCGTTTCCCCAACGACTTATTCTCTGTTTTTCTCTGCCTTTCTGTTAACCTGGAGAGCACTGTCGCCACCTAAGGGTTCTGTAAAATAGGTTATAGACCTCCAATAGCTACAATAGTTGTACAGGAGATGCGGAAGGCTTTGATCGACGTCCCACCGTCAAAAAACGCATTGGACGTCGAAAGACGTCCTTGGCACTCTACGCCACTATTTAATTGGACGTCGAAAGACGTCCATGGCACTCAATGAGTTAAACAACTTCACATTCACCACCATGTCAGTAACTTGTCGTCACAGTATTTATTTAACGTGCAAACATATTTATACAACTAGAAAAGGTTACATTTCAGGAATTGAATGCCCTGATGCACATCCTGTCTAAGGTTGTGAAATTGTGAATCGGTGAGAGGAACGATGAGAAACTGCATCTCAAACAAAAAAGGCCTTCCATGAAATTGTACTCTTGTTCAAATCCTTACATCCTTAAAATGACTTCCCCTCCTTCTGCTTCATAAACAAAATCCAAAACAACCTGGCTATCTAGAACATAATTACTAAAGAACAATCACTCACTGAATACAACTTTCCACTATCAGCAGTGGTAACACCATTCTAGTGTCAAAATCTGCACAGCCATCATTATGCACAGTGAAGCTCAGACATCCTTGTAGCAACAGAAAGACATTTTTGATTTTCATTAGGGTACTTTGGTGTTCAGTTATAGTTTTTCAGTATAACTAATTTCTCCATCTATTCAAATCAGGTTTATGACAGTTAGTTGTTTTTCAGTACAACTAATTTCTCCTATTCAAATCAGGTTTCAGTTTAGTTCAGTTAGGTTTTTTTTCAGTACAACTTATTTCTCAATCTATTCATATCAGGTTTTAGTATACGGTAGTTCAGTTTTTTTTTTTCCAGTACAACTTATTTCTTCGGCTATTCACATCAGGTTTCAGTTTAGTTCAGTTAGTTAGTTTTTCAATACAACTTCTTTCTCAATCTATTCTGAATCATATCAGCTTTCCGTTTAGTTCAGTTAGTTGTTTTTCAGTACAACTTATTTCTCTATCTATTCTGAATCATATCAGGTTTCAGTTGAGTTCAGTTAGTTGTTTTTTCAACTTATTTCTCCATCTATTCATATCAGGTTTCAGTTTAGTTCACTTAGTTGTTTTTAGTACAACTAATTTCTCCATCTTTTCACATCAGGTTTCAGTTCAGTTAGTTGTTTTTCAATACACCTTATTTCTCCATCTTTTCATATCAGGTTTCAGTTCAGTTTAGTTCACTTAGTAGTTTTTAGTACAACTAATTTCTCCTATTCAAATCAGGTTTCAGTTCAGTCCAGTTAGTTGTTTTTTAGTACAAGTAATTTCTCTGTTTATTCATATCAGGTTTCAGTTTAGTTCACTTAGTTGTTTTTAGTACAACTAGTTTCTCCATCTTTTCACATCAGGTTTCAGTTCAGTTAGTTGTTTTTCAATACACCTTATTTCTCCATCTTTTCATATCAGGTTTCAGTTCAGTTTAGTTCACTTAGTTGTTTTTAGTACAACTAATTTCTCCTATTCAAATCAGGTTTCAGTTCAGTCCAGTTAGTTGTTTTTTAGTACAAGTAATTTCTCTGTTTATTCATATCAGGTTTCAGTTTAGTTCACTTAGTTGTTTTTAGTACAACTAATTTCTCCATCTTTAGTTTAAACCTGTGTCAATGTTTACATGTGTCAATTTGAGAATAAAAAGAAAAATGTATTTTATGTATTTGAAATACACAAAATACAAGATCTGAAAGTATCTTGATACAAATTACATCTCATTTTTCTCTGCCCAGCCAAATACAAATTACAAAATACAAAAAAGTAGTTGAAATACGTATTTCAAATACAAGTATTTCAAATACTGCCCATCTCTGCTCTTACCTTGTGTCTGAAGGTCCAGGTTCATTACTGAAGAAAGGAGGAGGATCTTTAGACCGGTCACTCTTCATAGACAGACAGCTGGGTACTGGAGACTCTGCTCTCTGCCTGTGGTACTGATCCCTGGAAATACAGATGTTTGATACACACACACACACACACACACACACACACACACACACACACACACACACACACACACACACACACACACACACACACACACACTTGGAATTTGCATATAGATGTGAATAATTTTTCTGGCTAACATAATCCAAATAAACATCCATTTTGGTTGTTTTGTCGATCAGTGACGTGAGCAGTCATTTTTCTCTTTCATGACTTTCTTTGATATCTTTACGACTATCTTGATTTCATAAATACAATCTCATTGAATGATATTCCATCAGGTAGGCTTCCAGTATAACCAGTCCTCTTACTTTGTGTCTGAAGGTCCAGGTTCTTTACTGAAGTCTGGAGGTATTTGACCTTTAGAGTGATCACTCTTCATAGACAGACAGCTGGGTACTGGAGAATCTGCTCTCTGCCTGTGGTACTGACCTCTGGAAACACAAATGTTTGATACATATCATCATTAGTTCTAGTCAAGACAGACGACATCGCATGTGATAGTGTGATGATTGGATCTGTCAGAAGGTTATTCTATTCTGTTCTATTCTATAAAGAACAATTTGAAGCAGTCTGTAGGAGCCATTTCCAGAGTTACTCTAGGCCAGCGTTTCTCAACTGGTGGGTCGCGACCCAAAGGTGGGTCGCAGGGCCGTTTTGATTGGGTCGTGGACATTGGCAAAAAAAAAAAAAAAAAAAATCATATTTCATTTGAGTTAAATTCAGATTATTGAAACTGGATTAGCCTGACCAGTTTTACTTGTTTAACAAGCTGAAGCATATGCTCTGCCTGTAATTCAAGAGAAGTCTGCCTTTTCATTTCATATTTAATTTTAGTTCAATTCAGATGATTGAAACTGGATTAGCATGGCCCCAGTTTAATTAAAAGTTATTACCAGTTTAACTAAAAAGCATATAGCCTGCCTGTGATTCCTTTTTATTTCATATTAGTTAAATTCAGACTATTGAAACTTAGCATGACCAGGTTAACTTGTTTTATTATTAGGGGTCCAAGCACGAAGTGCGTGGATCCCTATTGTATCTGTTCTGTTTTTTTTTTTTTTTTTTTTTTCTTCTCCGGTAAAACTGTATGTAGACACTGTAAGGCTCAGCATAGCCAGACTGGGCACATAGATTGTAAATGTGCCTCACTACTCAGAAACAAAAAATTACCCATATCGGCCAGATGGTGGCGCTATAACAGACCATTTCGCGTTATGGTCCATATCTTCTGAACCGTGAGGCGTAGAATCAAAATTCCACTTCGGCTGTATTCCCTGGATCAATACGCATCTATCCATATAGGCCACGCCCATTTGCGTGTGCCTAGATGTTCCGCCATCTTGGACTTTCTCAAAAAAAAAAAAAACGAACTCGTCCTAGGCCATTTGCCCGAATGAGCCCAAACTTTTTGTGTGTCATCTCTGGACTTCCCTGATTAAAAATCTTAGAAAGAATTTGGATACGTGAAACCGTCTTGAAATGATAAATGTTTAAACTTTTGTGTATTTACTTTTGTTCTTTTCCTGCCCTAAAAGTGTGTGGATCTCAGAAACCATACACCCCCATCACCCAAACTTTCCACACAGGTTCACGACATCACCCACTACTCAGAGTAAAAAAATTACACCAATCCACCAGATGGTGGCGCTATAACAGCCAATTTCACGTTTGTCGGTCCATAACTTCTGAACTGCGAGCTGTAGAATCAAAATTCCACATCTACTGGTTTCCCTGGAGCATCATGTATCTAACCCACTAGGCCACGCCCATTTCTGTGTGGTAGATTTTCCGCCATTTTGAATTTTATAAAAAACCTACTTTTGCGAGCTCCTCCTAGACTGTTTGGCCAAATCACACAAAACTTTTTCTGGGTTATCTATGGACTACCCCGACCTAAAGTTATTAAAGGATTTTGGATACGTGAAACCGTTTTGAAATGATAAATGTCTAAACTTGTGTGTATTTGCTTTTGTTCTTTTCCTGCCCTAAAAGTGTGTGGATCTCAGAAACCATACGCCCCACATCACCCACCTTTCTACATAGTTTCAAGACATCACCCACTACTCAGAGGAAAAAATTACACCAATCCACCAGATGGTGGCGCTATAACAGCCAACCACCACTACTACTGCCGCTGCTGCTACTACTACTACTACTATTCTTAGTACTTCTGCTGCTACTATTGCTACCACTCCCACTACTACCAACACTACTACTACTACTATTACTACTACTGCTACTACTACTACTACTAGTACTGCTTGGAAACCGTCAGGTCACCGGATCTCAACCAAACTTTGTTTACTTGTGCACATACCAAGTCTGAATAAATGTGCACTATCTGACCCCCCAAGTCACCGGAAGCTTGGACCCCGCATCGCCGCTTGCGGCTATATTTAGGGGTCCAAGCACGAAGTGCGTGGATCCCTATTGTATCTGTTCCGTTTATTATTTTTATTTTTATTTTTATTTTTATTTTTATTATTCTCCGCTAAAACAGTATGCACGTCAAAAACCGTAAGGGGTACAGGAGCCAGACTTTGCACATAGGTTGGAAATGTGCCCCACTACTCAGAGACAAAAAATTAGCCATATTGGCCAGATGGTGGCGCTATAACAGACCCTTTTGCGTATTGACCCATAACTGCTGAACCGTGAGGCGTAGAATCAAAATTCCACATCTGCTGGATTCCCTGGATCAATACGCATCTATCCATATAGACCACGCCCATTTAAGTCTGCTAGATTTTCCGCCATCTTGGACTTTCTCAAAAAAAAAAAAAACGAACTCGTCCTAGGCCATTTGCCCGAATGAGCGCAAACTTTTTGTGTGTCATCTCTGGACTTCCCTGATTAAAAATCTTAGAAAGAATTTGGATACGTGAAACCGTCTTGAAATGATAAATGTTTAAACTTTTGATGACACATGCCCTGACACTAAACACACACAAACACACACACACAAACACACACACACACACACACACACACACACACACACACATGCACACATGCACACACACACACACACACACACACACACACACACACACACACACACACACACACACACACAGCCCCTGGTGCAAGAGATGAGCCAGGGAATGGGATTACTCTCACAAAAAACTACACTTCCCAAGATGCAGCAGCAAAATGGCCGCTCATTACCAGATTGAGAACACCTGCAAAGGAATACATTCTCTCAGTCATGCTTCAAACAAACAGACAGCAACCAGAAGCACCAAGCTCTACTCAGAGTTTAATTTCAAAGACGCCAATGGTCGGTGAATATGTTTACATTCCTGTTGTTTTAAAATGCTGCTTAAATGTTTGATGCAATGCTGCTTAATTTATTTGTTAAATTGCTTCAATTGGAAGGAACCATTGTATTGCAGCACCGATTTCGTTTTTGTGTTTGCATCTTTGAATTCATATTGTGTTTTAGTTTAATAAGTTAAAAGCATAAGTTAAAAGTATAAATTACGAAAGAATAACACAAAGTTAAAAATGTTAAATTTATGTTTAAAACGCTACTAAAAATGTGGACATGAATGTACCATGTTAATGTTAATGTTTGAACTTGAAGTGATTGGTTGCGCCTTTACTGATCTGTAGATATCCACTGTGCCAATGGTGCCCTGTTGAATCTAAACTCTGAAGCTGAATTGGTGAGTTATTGTTTGTGTGTTTGCATCCACCCCCCCCCCCCCCCCTGGGAAGATGGGTGGAGCTATGGGTATAAAAATTTGAAATGTATTCCTATCTTGTGTGTTTAATTAAAGCCAAGTAAGATGTTAAGAGTTTTGGCCTTAAAGGGACACTCCACCGAAAAACAATGCTGATTTATTTTGCACATCTCACACATCCGAAAACAGTTTCGCAGGCATTGTGTGGTACTATGCGGTACTTGTAATGTCTAAACTTTTAATGCCACCTGCTGTGACACCCCCCCCCCCCCCCCATTCACACACACACACACACACACACACACACACACACACACACACACACACACACACACACGTGTGAGCCACCTAATTGACTCAGGGCTTGGAGACTCGGACTCAAATTCCCATAATCCATCACTCCCTGGGTGGCTATTCCCATGCAACCACCACCATTCTGAATGAAGGACGCCACTTCGAAAAAGTAAGTCTTCTATCTTTTTTTGCACCCTATGCCACAGTAGTGACATTAGATAAAACATACAATATCATGCAAAAACAAAATGCCACCTACTGAACCTTGGCCTTGAATCTTTGAATTTGAATTACATACTCCAGATTTTACTAAAGTCAACCTATATGCAAATAGTGTCATGTCAATGTGAAGTTATAAAAGCTAAACATACTACTTCCTATGACTAATTTGTCTGTTTATGCCATGCTCTTCCACAGATCAACATCACTTGCAAAGTAATCAAACTGGTAAAACCCACAACTGAAGCAACAACCTGAGCCGGCACCACCATGAATACAACAACCTTCCTCCTCATTGACGCAACTGGAACCATTGACCTAGCTGTGTGGGGGTACTGTAAACCTGACATTGACGACTGGTACCACCTGACCAACCTATCCATACATGCATACAAACCAATACATATCTGACAACCACCCCAACCACAACATCAACACCCACCACTGCACTTGAATCATACACAGAACCACCACCACCCACCACTCAAAGCATCTATGGTGAAGTCTCTTCTGCCACCGTCACAAACAAGTACTTCTGTTTTTGGCACCTATCACTACTGTAAACTTTGACTCACTCACATACAAATGTCACAAATGCAATCAACGCCATAAAACAGAAACCGCAAAACACATATCCAATTCTCTCTGTCCATCAATAACCAGGAAACATCATACACCATCCCACTCGCACTTATCACACCACTGCTTACAAAATCACCAACTCAAATGACTACAGACGAAATGGAAGAAGCTATCCTCATGCTCAATCACATCTGAGTTGACATAATAGACAAATCATAGCCCTGACTCAGACTTGACTCCAAGACTCGACAGTCCCTCCACACAGTCCAGAAACCCCGACTCAGCCCCGACAAAATGGATTGATATATTTATTTTTACTTTAAGTTTTTCATTTCATAAAAACTATTATTTGCAATAAAAACTTATTGTTTGAATCATATATCTGCCTCCTTTGCTGTCTTTTGTCCCAGTTTTTTATGCATTATATCCTAACTCCTTTAGTCAACCTTGAGCTTACACTTTTATTGCCAACTTGTAGATGTCCACTGTGCCCAAGCTTACCCTTTTAAAACATCTGAATAACAGACAAGTAACTTCTTAACTGATAACCTATTAAGCCACTAACAGTTTGACTTAAAGGGTGATTTACACAACCTGAATATTAATCTTGTTATACCTATACAGAGACACTATGAATGTACCATGTGGAGTATCTAGTAATAGTTAGGGTTTTACATTAATTTCAAGACAAATGGTTCAAATTCTGGCCTTGTGCTTATGCAGACCAGATTTATGACTACCACCACTACTACAAAAGCATTGGCATTGTGACAACCAATTACTTAGATCACCATTCAGGAACAGTTTGTTTAATCCTTTCCTCACTGAGCACATCTATAACCATGATCAGAAGTGTACAGTAGAAGCAGCACACTATCTTCATCCAATGGACTCGGAACACCACAAAAGCAACACCTCAGTAAGCTGTCCACTCATGGCTAACACATCTAAGCTTATCAGGAAGCTAGGATTTGAAATTATGACAGTTTGCCTAGAAAAAGTCCATTGCTTAATAAGCCTCTTTGACAGCCACCAAATGGCTTACCACCACCACTGCTACTTACTACATATTACTTGCAAACTTGGTACACTTGTGCACATATCAACTCTGACTATATGTGCAATTCAGTGTCTATATTATCTGACATATAACCCCCAAGTCACCAGAAGCTTGGACCCCGCATCGCCGCTTGCGGCTATATTTATTATTATTAGGGGTCCAAGCACAAAGCGCGTGGATCCCTATTGTATCTGTTCCGTTTATTATTAGGGGTCCAAGCACGAAGTGCGTGGATCCCTATTGTATCTGTTCCGTTTATTATTATTCTTTTTTTTATTCTCCGCTAAAACAGTATGCACGGCAAAAACTGTAAGGGGTACAGTAGCCAGACTTTGCACATAGGTTGGAAATGTGCCCCACTACTCAGAGACAAAAAATTAGCCATATTGGCCAGATGGTGGCGCTATAACAGACCATTTCGCGTTATGGTCCATATCTTCTGAACCGTGAGGCGTAGAATCAAAATTCCACTTCGGCTGTATTCCCTGGATCAATACGCATCTATCCATATAGGCCACGCCCATTTGCGTGTGCCTAGATGTTCCGCCATCTTGGACTTTCTAAAAAAAAAAAAAAACGAACTCGTCCTAGGCCATTTGCCCGAATGAGCCTAAACTTTTTGTGTGTCATCTCTGGACTTCCCTGATTAAAAAACTTAGAAAGAATTTGGATACGTGAAACCGTCTTGAAATGATAAATGTTTAAACTTTTGTGTATTTACTTTTGTTCTTTTCCTGCCCTAAAAGTGTGTGGATCTCAGAAACCATACACCCCCCATCACCCAAACTTTCCACACAGGCTCACGACATCACCCACTACTCAGAGTAAAAAAATTACACCAATCCACCAGATGGTGGCGCTATAACAGCCAATTTCACGTTTGTCGGTCCATAACTTCTGAACTGCGAGCTGTAGAATCAAAATTCCACATCTACTGGTTTCCCTGGAGCATCATGTATCTAACCCACTAGGCCACGCCCATTTCTCTGTGGTAGATTTTCCGCCATTTTGAATTTGATCAAAAACCTACTTTTGCGAGCTCCTCCTAGACCGTTTGGCCAAATCACACAAAACTTTTTCTGGGTCATCTATGGACTACCCCGACCTAAGGTTAGTAAAGGATTTTGAATACGTGAAACCGTTTTGAAATGATAAATCTCGAAACTTTTAATGAAACACACGCCAACACTAAATTGCCCACAACTCATTAACCGGTCAATTACAACTACTGCTGCTACTACTGCTACCACTCCCACTACTACCAACACTACTACTACTACTATTACTACTTCTGCTACTATTACTACTACTACTACTACTACTACTGGAAGTTGGAATGTAGCATTTTGGGTGGGGTTAATGTGTTTTGGGGTTCTGCATCTGCTGTAGCATAATACATAGTTGGTTTAGATGTCACACAGTAATGCCCGATCCACAAAGACTTGACACCCACGTTTGAATAAAAACAAGTTTATGCCATAATAAGGTTATATCCGTGCCTTGTCATTGCTGTGGAAGGATGGTGTAGGGGTAAAGTAGCAGACACCAAAGCTGGAGGTCCTGGGTTCAAACCACGGCCAGGTAACTGTTTTATTTTTTGAAAATGTAGAATAAAGGTTAATCTGGATATAATTATGTATAACGCTGCTGAATACACACTGTGTACATAGCAGAATAACTGAATATGCCTATTTATGGTAACGTCATATTTCGACGTCCTCTTGACATTCCTGTGTAGATGTCTAAATGATCCCCAAATCGGCTGTGATTTGGCCTAGTCCTGGACGTCACTGAAAGATGATATCAGAACATCATCATGATGTAATTGTGTTTGCTGGGAGCCTTCTTTCAGATATATGAAAGGAAAAACATTCCAATACATTATTGTGTCTTCAGATGTGAAAGGTCCAAAAAGAGAATTAAATCTGAAATATCCTTGTCACTCATGTGTCCAGCTCAGTGGCCTTGTGGTCTGAATGTCCGCCCTGAGACTGGGAGGTTGTGAGTTCGATCCCCGGCCGAGTCATAGCAAAGACTATAAACATGAGACCCATTTGCCTCCCTGCTTAGCACTCAGCATCAAAGGGTTGGAATTGGGGGGTTAGATCACCATATGATTCCCGAGCGTGGCGCATGCTACCGCTCCCCCAGGGGATGGGTCAAATGCGGAGAACAAATTTCACACATTGTGTGACAATCAGTGGGACTTTAACTTTACTTTACTTCCATTGTAACAGCACAACCCACACCAATTAGTTCAAACACCTCCATTCAGGGCAGACTTTTAATGTAAAGTGGTGGATTATGTGTGTAATACAGACATGTCCTTAATGGTAAATGGACTGCATGACAAGCTGCAATGCAGGGTGCTGGCTATAGTCATCAAAAGCAATTTCAGGGATAAACCCCATCAACCTTCTGTAGTGGACGCCACTACGCCCTATGGTTTGATGTGTGTGTGGGAAAGACACAATGACAACTGAAAATTCTGATTTTAGAACACAAAAGCTCCATCATGAGACAAGAACTAACCTCTCCTGTTGCAAAACACGTTCTTGAACACAGCCACGCAATCTCCAGCTAACATTTCCAAGATATTGAAAAAGTTCATGAAACACCGCAAAATAAGGAGGCAGCATGTGGGGTTTTAATTACTGTTACTGACTTACCTGTCTGAAGTTGAAAGTTTTTCATCCCACGTGGGGTTTGAACTTTGAGCGGCAATGGTCTTTAGTTAGCATAAGTCACGTGCTTTACCAAGTGAGCTATCCAGACTGTTGTATTTAACTTTGTAGACCATATTATATGTATCTGCAGAGCCAGAGAAGTACTTGTCGTATTGACAGTATGTTCTACCCAAATACCACTTTCTGTCCAGATACTTAAAGGGATATTGTACACAAAAACTGCTTTCTATCCAAGTATTACTTCAAGTTTCAAGACATCACCCACTACTCAGAGGAAAAAATTACACCAATCTACCAGATGGTGGCGCTATAACAGCCAACCACCACTACTACTGCTGCTGCTGCTACTACTACTACTACTATTGGCTACTAGTGGCGGCTGTGGCTCAGGAGGTAGAGTGGGTTGTCCACTAATTAGAAGGTTGGTGGTTCGTTCCCCGGCTCCTCCAGTCCGCACGTCGAAGTGTCCTTGGGCAAGACACTGAACCCCAAATTGCTCCCGATGGCTGTGCCAGCACCCTGCGTGGCAGCTGGCCGCCTTCGGTGTGTGAATGGGTGAATGTAGGCACATTGTAAAGCGCTTTGGATAAAAGCGCTATATAAATGCAGTCCATTTACCATTTACCATTTACTATTCTTAGTACTTCTGCTGCTACTACTGCTACCACTCCCACTACTACCAACACTATTACTACTACTGCTACTACTACTACTACTAGTACTGCTTGGAAACCGTCAGGTCACCGGATCTCAACCAAACTTTGTTTACTTGTGCATATACCAAGTCTGAATAAATGTGCACTATCTGACATATACCCCCCAAGTCACCGGAAGCTTGGACCCCGCATCGCCGCTTGCGGCTATATTTATTCTTTTTTTTATTCTCCGCTAAAACAGTATGCACGGCAAAAACCGTAAGGGGTACAGTAGCCAGACTTTGCACATAGGTTGGAAATGTGCCCCACTACTCAGAGACAAAAAATTAGCCATATTGGCCAGATGGTGGCGCTATAACAGACCCTTTTGCGTATTGACCCATAACTGCTGAACCGTGAGGCGTAGAATCAAAATTCCACATCTGCTGGATTCCCTGGATCAATACGCATCTATCCATATAGACCACGCCCATTTAAGTCTGCTAGATTTTCCGCCATCTTGGACTTTCTAAAAAAAAAAAAAAACGAACTCGTCCTAGGCCATTTGCCCGAATGAGCGCAAACTTTTTGTGTGTCATCTCTGGACTTCCCTGATTCAAAATCTTAGAAAGAATTTGGATACGTGAAACCGTCTTGAAATGATAAATGTTTAAACTTTTGATGACACATGCCCTGACACTAAACACACACAAACACACACACACACACACACACACACACACACACACACACACACACACACACACACACACACACACACAAACAAACAAACAAACAAACAAACAAACACAGACACACACACACACATATACTAAAATGGCCACCACGGCTGTACTTCATCTCCCAGAGTGCTTCACTCCACACACAGGTGTCATACACACATACGCACGCACGCATGCACACACACACACACACATGCACACACACACACACACACACACACATGCACACACGCACACACACACACACACACACACACACACACACACACACACACACACACACACACACACACAGCCCCTGGTGCAAGAGATGAGCCAGGGAATGGGATTACTCTCACAAAAAACTACACTTCCCAAGATGCAGCAGCAAAATGGCCGCTCATTACCAGATTGAGGACACCTGAAAAGGAATACATTCTCTCAGTCATGCTTCAAACAAACAGACAGCAACCAGAAGCACCAAGCTCTACTCAGAGTTTAATTTCAAAGACGCCAATGGTCGGTGAATATGTTTACATTCCTGTTGTTTTAAAATGCTGCTTAAATGTTTGATGCAATGCTGCTTAATTTATTTGTTAAATTGCTTCAATTGGAAGGAACCATTGTATTGCAGCACTGATTTCGTTTTTGTGTTTGCATCTTTGAATTCATATTGTGTTTTAGTTTAATAAGTTAAAAGCATAAGTTAAAAGTATAAATTACGAAAGAATAACACAAAGTTAAAAATGTTAAATTTATGTTTAAAACGCTACTAAAAATGTGGACATGAATGTACCATGTTAATGTTAATGTTTGAACTTGAAGTGATTGGTTGCGCCTTTACTGATCTGTAGATATCCACTGTGCCAATGGTGCCCTGTTGAATCTAAACTCTGAAGCTGAATTGGTGAGTTATTGTTTGTGTGTTTGCATCCCCCCCCCCCCCCCCTGGGAAGATGGGTGGAGCTATGGGTATAAAAATTTGAAATGTATTCCTATCTTGTGTGTTTAATTAAAGCCAAGTAAGATGTTAAGAGTTTTGGCCTTAAAGGGACACTCCACCGAAAAACAATGCTGATTTACTTTGCACATCTCACACATCCGAAAACAGTTTCGCAGGCATTCATTTAGTTTGACACTTATTGAGTTGATTTGTGAAAGGTATAGTTTGGTTTATTTGAAGTGTGGTACTATGCGGTACTTGTAATGTCTAAACTTTTAATGCCACCTGCTGTGACACCCCCCCCCCCCCATTCCCACACACACACACACACACACACACACACACACACACACACACACACACACACACATGTGTGAGCCACCTAATTGACTCAGGGCTTGGAGACTCGGACTCAAATTCCCATAATCCATCACTCCCTGGGTGGCTATTCACATGCAACCAGCACCATTCTGAATGAAGGACGCCACTTCGAAAAAGTAAGTCTACTATCTTTTTTTGCACCCTATGCCACAGTAGTGACATTAGATAAAACATACAATATCATGCAAAAACAAAATGCCACCTACTGAACCTTGGCCTTGAATCTTTGAATTTGAATTACATACTCCAGATTTTCTAAAGTCAACCTATATGCAAATAGTGTCATGTCAATGTGAAGTTATAAAAGCTAAACATACTACTTCCTATGACTAATTTGTCTGTTTATGCCATGCTCTTCCACAGATCAACATCACTTGCAAAGTAATCAAACTGGTAAAACCCACAACTGAAGCAACAACCTGAGCCGGCACCACCATGAATACAACAACCTTCCTCCTCATTGACGCAACTGGAACCATTGACCTAGCTGTGTGGGGGTACTGTAAACCTGACATTGACGACTGGTACCACCTGACCAACCTATCCATACATGCATACAAACCAATACATATCTGACAACCACCCCAACCACAACATCAACACCCACCACTGCACTTGAATCATACACAGAACCACCACCACCCACCACTCAAAGCATCTATGGTGAAGTCTCTTCTGCCACCGTCACAAACAAGTACTTCTGTTTTTGGCACCTATCACTACTGTAAACTTTGACTCACTCACATACAAATGTCACAAATGCAATCAACGCCATAAAACAGAAACCGCAAAACACATATCCAATTCTCTCTGTCCATCAATAACCAGGAAACATCATACACCATCCCACTCGCACTTATCACACCACTGCTTACAAAATCACCAACTCAAATGACTACAGACGAAATGGAAGAAGCTATCCTCATGCTCAATCACATCTGAGTTGACATAATAGACAAATCATAGCCCTGACTCAGACTTGACTCCAAGACTCGACAGTCCCTCCACACAGTCCAGAAACCCCGACTCAGCCCCACACAAGGACAAAATGGATTGATATATTTATTTTTACTTTAAGTTTTTCATTTCATAAAAACTATTATTTGCAATAAAAACTTATTGTTTGAATCATATATCTGCCTCCTTTGCTGTCTTTTGTCACAGTTTTTTATGCATTATATCCTAACTCCTTTAGTCAACCTTGAGCTTACACTTTTATTGCCAACTTGTAGATGTCCACTGTGCCCAAGCTTACCCTTTTAAAACATCTGAATAACAGACAAGTAACTTGTTAACTGATAACCTATTAAGCCACTAACAGTTTGACTTAAAGGGTGATTTACACAACCTGAATATTAATCTTGTTATACCTATACAGAGACACTATGAATGTACCATGTGGAGTATCTAGTAATAGTTAGGATTTTACATTAATTTCAAGACAAATGGTTCAAATTCTGGCCTTGTGCTTATGCAGACCAGATTTATGACTACCACCACTACTACAAAAGCACTGGCTTTTCATTGTGACAACCAATTACTTATATCACCATTCAGGAACAGTTTGTTTAATCCTTTCCTCACTGAGCACATCTATAACCATGATCAGAAGTGTACAGTAGAAGCAGCACACTATCTTCATCCAATGGACTCGGAACACCACAAAAGCAACACCTCAGTAAGCTGTCCACTCATGGCTAACACATCTAAGCTTATCAGGAAGCTAGGATTTGAAATTATGACAGTTTGCCTAGAAAAAGTCCATTGCTTAATAAGCCTCTTTGACAGCCACCAAATGGCTTACCACCACCACTGCTACTTACTACATATTACTTGCAAACTTGGTACACTTGTGCACATATCAACTCTGACTAAATGTGCAATTCAGTGTCTATATTATCTGACATATAACCCCCAAGTCACCAGAAGCTTGGACCCCGCATCGCCGCTTGCGGCTATATTTATTATTATTATTATTAACTTGTTTAAAAACATATAGGCATGTAATTCAAGATAAGTCTGCCTTTTATTTCATATTTCATACAGTTCAAATAAGACTTTCTGAGTATGACCAGTTTGACTTGTTTAAATTTAAAAACATATAGGCCTGTTATTCAAGTCTGCCTTATTTCAATTGGTTTTTAGCCCTAGTTGCACTTCTGTTGCACTTTTTTGTTCATTTGAGGTTTATAACAGTGCATGAAGGCATTGTTAATTAAATTAATGCGCTATTTTTTGTGCAATAAATTTGAGTGGTTTAAAAAAAAATCCGAAATTTGGGTCGCGACTTCATGACAATGGGGCGGCTTTAGCTCAGGAGGTAGAGCGGGTCGGCCAATGACGCAAGGGTTGGCGGCTCGATCCCCGCTCCCTCCCAGCTGCCGTCGTTGTGTCCTTGGGCAAGACACCTAACCCTCCTTGCTCCCGATGGTGTCTAGGCACCCTGCGTGGCAGCCTGCCGCCATCGGTGTATGAATGGGTGAATGTAGACTACCTACTGATTGTAAAGCGCTTTGGATAAAAGCGCTATATAAATGCAGGCCATTTACCATTTACCATGACAAGGAAAATAGTGGGTCATGAGGCTACACCAGTTGAGAACCACTGCTCTAGGCTAAGTGTAATAAAGCCACCGAATGTGTGACCATGGTGTCACTAATTATTAGTGATTATTAGTAATATATAGGTATATAGGAACTTTCGCTCAGGTGACAGGTGTTGCTGGATGGAGATTTATGCTCACACTGGTTACATTCTCACTGTACAGAGGGGAGTTGGGAGCTAGAGAAGCAACATTTCCAAGGACCACTTCCCCAAATTAGACAAAAAAAGTAGAAAAGATAAATGGGGTAAATATGTGTTGTGCTGCTGCCATCTTTTTTTGCATTATTATTATTATTGTTACAGTGGAATCCACTTATAGTGATCATAGTTACAGCGATCAACCGCTTATATTGATCAAATTAATATTATTATTATCATCAGTATATCAGAAAACAAGCCATATCCATTTAAAAACTATAAACACCTTTGATTGTAGGCTTTGCAACTAAGGGGTGCAACATGAGACAGCAATGCATAACCCAGCAGGGGGGTGTTCCCCCCAGAAGACAATTTTATACATTTTAAAGTAAAATGCATAAATCTGGTGCACTTTGGGAGCAAAATGAAGAGGCTAGATCTATGAAGAACTACACACATCACATTAATACTCTTCAATATGTTGTGGCTTTACAGTGATGAAAAAAATTATTCTCTCCATATTCTGCAACTACTGGGCCGTGGCCCACTGAGCCTCAGAGTGCCATCTAGTGGGCTGTGAAAGACCTCTCACATCAAGATATCAGAATGATAGCCGATCATTTATTATTCAATTATTATTATTATTATTATTATTATTATTATTATTATTATTTGAGGGATGGGGTCAAACAGGTCACATGCTTATTTCACAGATAAACGTTTACTTTTAAAAACCTTGACAGAAGCCATATTCAGTCATTCATATTCTCAATTGACTTCATACAATTTATGGAACATATTTTTTTGGTTGCTGTTATTATATGATTCAATACTGTCAAGAGACATGCTGGTGATGGAAGTAAGTAAATCTATGGAAGTCAATCACAGTACGTTTTACAGTCCAGAAAGAGCACTAGCGTGTAGCAGGAGACAGGAAGACATGCATACATTTAACTGGCAAACAGCCACAGCAGCCGGGCAGTCTCGTTTTTACTGCCAGACTACAAATCAAAGTGCACCTGAAATTTGTTAAGGAGCCATTATAAGTAGAACAGAAATTCATCTCTCTTTTTTATGGGTATTGGAATTGGTTCTAATTTGGTTTGGTTCCCAACCCTAAGCCACAGCAGAAAGTGGATAACCAGAAACAATGACAGTGATGATGACGACGACTACCACAAGTTGTTTATATTTGGACAACCAGATTTCATGTTTTAAAAACAATGGCAGTGTTCTAGCAGATGATTGAAGAAAAACTGCACATATTTCAGGACAGGTGCGTCGGGCAAAGACAAAAAGTCCAATTAGTGAAAAAAGAGTCTCGCACACTGTTAAATTGCAATCAAATTTGTTTTAATGTGACGTTTCGGTCACCGACCTTTTTCAAACAAACAAGATGTTTGTTTGAAAAAGGTCAACTGATCTGTTGATGACTAGATGTAGTAGTAGTAGTAGTAGAAGTAGCTTCAAATTACAACCAGGGAGCGCTCAGAGGCAAATTAGGAAACAAGAAGAATATATATGTAGTGGCCCTAACGTCAATCATAGTGAATGAATCTAAAATCTAAAACAAGACGTAAAGATCAACACATAAACTATTGTGTATGTGTTGTATTTAACTTTGTAGACCATATTATATGTATCTGCAGAGCCAGAGAAGTACTTGTCGTATTGACAGTATGTTCTACCCAAATACCACTTTCTGTCCAGATACTTAAAGGGATATTGTACACAAAAACTGCTTTCTATCCAAGTATTACTTCAAGTTTCAAGACATCACCCACTACTCAGAGGAAAAAATTACACCAATCTACCAGATGGTGGCGCTATAACAGCCAACCACCACTACTACTGCTGCTGCTGCTACTACTACTACTACTATTGGCTACTAGTGGCGGCTGTGGCTCAGGAGGTAGAGTGGGTTGTCCACTAATTAGAAGGTTGGTGGTTCGTTCCCCGGCTCCTCCAGTCCGCACGTCGAAGTGTCCTTGGGCAAGACACTGAACCCCAAATTGCTCCCGATGGCTGTGCCAGCACCCTGCGTGGCAGCTGGCCGCCTTCGGTGTGTGAATGGGTGAATGTAGGCACATTGTAAAGCGCTTTGGATAAAAGCGCTATATAAATGCAGTCCATTTACCATTTACCATTTACTATTCTTAGTACTTCTGCTGCTACTACTGCTACCACTCCCACTACTACCAACACTATTACTACTACTGCTACTACTACTACTACTAGTACTGCTTGGAAACCGTCAGGTCACCGGATCTCAACCAAACTTTGTTTACTTGTGCATATACCAAGTCTGAATAAATGTGCACTATCTGACATATACCCCCCAAGTCACCGGAAGCTTGGACCCCGCATCGCCGCTTGCGGCTATATTTATTCTTTTTTTTATTCTCCGCTAAAACAGTATGCACGGCAAAAACCGTAAGGGGTACAGTAGCCAGACTTTGCACATAGGTTGGAAATGTGCCCCACTACTCAGAGACAAAAAATTAGCCATATTGGCCAGATGGTGGCGCTATAACAGACCCTTTTGCGTATTGACCCATAACTGCTGAACCGTGAGGCGTAGAATCAAAATTCCACATCTGCTGGATTCCCTGGATCAATACGCATCTATCCATATAGACCACGCCCATTTAAGTCTGCTAGATTTTCCGCCATCTTGGACTTTCTAAAAAAAAAAAAAAACGAACTCGTCCTAGGCCATTTGCCCGAATGAGCGCAAACTTTTTGTGTGTCATCTCTGGACTTCCCTGATTCAAAATCTTAGAAAGAATTTGGATACGTGAAACCGTCTTGAAATGATAAATGTTTAAACTTTTGATGACACATGCCCTGACACTAAACACACACAAACACACACACACACACACACACACACACACACACACACACACACACACACACACACACACACACACACACACACACACACACAAACAAACAAACAAACAAACAAACAAACACAGACACACACACACACATATACTAAAATGGCCACCACGGCTGTACTTCATCTCCCAGAGTGCTTCACTCCACACACAGGTGTCATACACACATACGCACGCACGCATGCACACACACACACACACATGCACACACACACACACACACACACACATGCACACACGCACACACACACACACACACACACACACACACACACACACACACACACACACACACACAGCCCCTGGTGCAAGAGATGAGCCAGGGAATGGGATTACTCTCACAAAAAACTACACTTCCCAAGATGCAGCAGCAAAATGGCCGCTCATTACCAGATTGAGGACACCTGAAAAGGAATACATTCTCTCAGTCATGCTTCAAACAAACAGACAGCAACCAGAAGCACCAAGCTCTACTCAGAGTTTAATTTCAAAGACGCCAATGGTCGGTGAATATGTTTACATTCCTGTTGTTTTAAAATGCTGCTTAAATGTTTGATGCAATGCTGCTTAATTTATTTGTTAAATTGCTTCAATTGGAAGGAACCATTGTATTGCAGCACTGATTTCGTTTTTGTGTTTGCATCTTTGAATTCATATTGTGTTTTAGTTTAATAAGTTAAAAGCATAAGTTAAAAGTATAAATTACGAAAGAATAACACAAAGTTAAAAATGTTAAATTTATGTTTAAAACGCTACTAAAAATGTGGACATGAATGTACCATGTTAATGTTAATGTTTGAACTTGAAGTGATTGGTTGCGCCTTTACTGATCTGTAGATATCCACTGTGCCAATGGTGCCCTGTTGAATCTAAACTCTGAAGCTGAATTGGTGAGTTATTGTTTGTGTGTTTGCATCCCCCCCCCCCCCCCCTGGGAAGATGGGTGGAGCTATGGGTATAAAAATTTGAAATGTATTCCTATCTTGTGTGTTTAATTAAAGCCAAGTAAGATGTTAAGAGTTTTGGCCTTAAAGGGACACTCCACCGAAAAACAATGCTGATTTACTTTGCACATCTCACACATCCGAAAACAGTTTCGCAGGCATTCATTTAGTTTGACACTTATTGAGTTGATTTGTGAAAGGTATAGTTTGGTTTATTTGAAGTGTGGTACTATGCGGTACTTGTAATGTCTAAACTTTTAATGCCACCTGCTGTGACACCCCCCCCCCCCCATTCCCACACACACACACACACACACACACACACACACACACACACACACACACACACACACACATGTGTGAGCCACCTAATTGACTCAGGGCTTGGAGACTCGGACTCAAATTCCCATAATCCATCACTCCCTGGGTGGCTATTCACATGCAACCAGCACCATTCTGAATGAAGGACGCCACTTCGAAAAAGTAAGTCTACTATCTTTTTTTGCACCCTATGCCACAGTAGTGACATTAGATAAAACATACAATATCATGCAAAAACAAAATGCCACCTACTGAACCTTGGCCTTGAATCTTTGAATTTGAATTACATACTCCAGATTTTCTAAAGTCAACCTATATGCAAATAGTGTCATGTCAATGTGAAGTTATAAAAGCTAAACATACTACTTCCTATGACTAATTTGTCTGTTTATGCCATGCTCTTCCACAGATCAACATCACTTGCAAAGTAATCAAACTGGTAAAACCCACAACTGAAGCAACAACCTGAGCCGGCACCACCATGAATACAACAACCTTCCTCCTCATTGACGCAACTGGAACCATTGACCTAGCTGTGTGGGGGTACTGTAAACCTGACATTGACGACTGGTACCACCTGACCAACCTATCCATACATGCATACAAACCAATACATATCTGACAACCACCCCAACCACAACATCAACACCCACCACTGCACTTGAATCATACACAGAACCACCACCACCCACCACTCAAAGCATCTATGGTGAAGTCTCTTCTGCCACCGTCACAAACAAGTACTTCTGTTTTTGGCACCTATCACTACTGTAAACTTTGACTCACTCACATACAAATGTCACAAATGCAATCAACGCCATAAAACAGAAACCGCAAAACACATATCCAATTCTCTCTGTCCATCAATAACCAGGAAACATCATACACCATCCCACTCGCACTTATCACACCACTGCTTACAAAATCACCAACTCAAATGACTACAGACGAAATGGAAGAAGCTATCCTCATGCTCAATCACATCTGAGTTGACATAATAGACAAATCATAGCCCTGACTCAGACTTGACTCCAAGACTCGACAGTCCCTCCACACAGTCCAGAAACCCCGACTCAGCCCCACACAAGGACAAAATGGATTGATATATTTATTTTTACTTTAAGTTTTTCATTTCATAAAAACTATTATTTGCAATAAAAACTTATTGTTTGAATCATATATCTGCCTCCTTTGCTGTCTTTTGTCACAGTTTTTTATGCATTATATCCTAACTCCTTTAGTCAACCTTGAGCTTACACTTTTATTGCCAACTTGTAGATGTCCACTGTGCCCAAGCTTACCCTTTTAAAACATCTGAATAACAGACAAGTAACTTGTTAACTGATAACCTATTAAGCCACTAACAGTTTGACTTAAAGGGTGATTTACACAACCTGAATATTAATCTTGTTATACCTATACAGAGACACTATGAATGTACCATGTGGAGTATCTAGTAATAGTTAGGATTTTACATTAATTTCAAGACAAATGGTTCAAATTCTGGCCTTGTGCTTATGCAGACCAGATTTATGACTACCACCACTACTACAAAAGCACTGGCTTTTCATTGTGACAACCAATTACTTATATCACCATTCAGGAACAGTTTGTTTAATCCTTTCCTCACTGAGCACATCTATAACCATGATCAGAAGTGTACAGTAGAAGCAGCACACTATCTTCATCCAATGGACTCGGAACACCACAAAAGCAACACCTCAGTAAGCTGTCCACTCATGGCTAACACATCTAAGCTTATCAGGAAGCTAGGATTTGAAATTATGACAGTTTGCCTAGAAAAAGTCCATTGCTTAATAAGCCTCTTTGACAGCCACCAAATGGCTTACCACCACCACTGCTACTTACTACATATTACTTGCAAACTTGGTACACTTGTGCACATATCAACTCTGACTAAATGTGCAATTCAGTGTCTATATTATCTGACATATAACCCCCAAGTCACCAGAAGCTTGGACCCCGCATCGCCGCTTGCGGCTATATTTATTATTATTATTATTAACTTGTTTAAAAACATATAGGCATGTAATTCAAGATAAGTCTGCCTTTTATTTCATATTTCATACAGTTCAAATAAGACTTTCTGAGTATGACCAGTTTGACTTGTTTAAATTTAAAAACATATAGGCCTGTTATTCAAGTCTGCCTTATTTCAATTGGTTTTTAGCCCTAGTTGCACTTCTGTTGCACTTTTTTGTTCATTTGAGGTTTATAACAGTGCATGAAGGCATTGTTAATTAAATTAATGCGCTATTTTTTGTGCAATAAATTTGAGTGGTTTAAAAAAAAATCCGAAATTTGGGTCGCGACTTCATGACAATGGGGCGGCTTTAGCTCAGGAGGTAGAGCGGGTCGGCCAATGACGCAAGGGTTGGCGGCTCGATCCCCGCTCCCTCCCAGCTGCCGTCGTTGTGTCCTTGGGCAAGACACCTAACCCTCCTTGCTCCCGATGGTGTCTAGGCACCCTGCGTGGCAGCCTGCCGCCATCGGTGTATGAATGGGTGAATGTAGACTACCTACTGATTGTAAAGCGCTTTGGATAAAAGCGCTATATAAATGCAGGCCATTTACCATTTACCATGACAAGGAAAATAGTGGGTCATGAGGCTACACCAGTTGAGAACCACTGCTCTAGGCTAAGTGTAATAAAGCCACCGAATGTGTGACCATGGTGTCACTAATTATTAGTGATTATTAGTAATATATAGGTATATAGGAACTTTCGCTCAGGTGACAGGTGTTGCTGGATGGAGATTTATGCTCACACTGGTTACATTCTCACTGTACAGAGGGGAGTTGGGAGCTAGAGAAGCAACATTTCCAAGGACCACTTCCCCAAATTAGACAAAAAAAGTAGAAAAGATAAATGGGGTAAATATGTGTTGTGCTGCTGCCATCTTTTTTTGCATTATTATTATTATTGTTACAGTGGAATCCACTTATAGTGATCATAGTTACAGCGATCAACCGCTTATATTGATCAAATTAATATTATTATTATCATCAGTATATCAGAAAACAAGCCATATCCATTTAAAAACTATAAACACCTTTGATTGTAGGCTTTGCAACTAAGGGGTGCAACATGAGACAGCAATGCATAACCCAGCAGGGGGGTGTTCCCCCCAGAAGACAATTTTATACATTTTAAAGTAAAATGCATAAATCTGGTGCACTTTGGGAGCAAAATGAAGAGGCTAGATCTATGAAGAACTACACACATCACATTAATACTCTTCAATATGTTGTGGCTTTACAGTGATGAAAAAAATTATTCTCTCCATATTCTGCAACTACTGGGCCGTGGCCCACTGAGCCTCAGAGTGCCATCTAGTGGGCTGTGAAAGACCTCTCACATCAAGATATCAGAATGATAGCCGATCATTTATTATTCAATTATTATTATTATTATTATTATTATTATTATTATTATTATTTGAGGGATGGGGTCAAACAGGTCACATGCTTATTTCACAGATAAACGTTTACTTTTAAAAACCTTGACAGAAGCCATATTCAGTCATTCATATTCTCAATTGACTTCATACAATTTATGGAACATATTTTTTTGGTTGCTGTTATTATATGATTCAATACTGTCAAGAGACATGCTGGTGATGGAAGTAAGTAAATCTATGGAAGTCAATCACAGTACGTTTTACAGTCCAGAAAGAGCACTAGCGTGTAGCAGGAGACAGGAAGACATGCATACATTTAACTGGCAAACAGCCACAGCAGCCGGGCAGTCTCGTTTTTACTGCCAGACTACAAATCAAAGTGCACCTGAAATTTGTTAAGGAGCCATTATAAGTAGAACAGAAATTCATCTCTCTTTTTTATGGGTATTGGAATTGGTTCTAATTTGGTTTGGTTCCCAACCCTAAGCCACAGCAGAAAGTGGATAACCAGAAACAATGACAGTGATGATGACGACGACTACCACAAGTTGTTTATATTTGGACAACCAGATTTCATGTTTTAAAAACAATGGCAGTGTTCTAGCAGATGATTGAAGAAAAACTGCACATATTTCAGGACAGGTGCGTCGGGCAAAGACAAAAAGTCCAATTAGTGAAAAAAGAGTCTCGCACACTGTTAAATTGCAATCAAATTTGTTTTAATGTGACGTTTCGGTCACCGACCTTTTTCAAACAAACAAGATGTTTGTTTGAAAAAGGTCAACTGATCTGTTGATGACTAGATGTAGTAGTAGTAGTAGTAGAAGTAGCTTCAAATTACAACCAGGGAGCGCTCAGAGGCAAATTAGGAAACAAGAAGAATATATATGTAGTGGCCCTAACGTCAATCATAGTGAATGAATCTAAAATCTAAAACAAGACGTAAAGATCAACACATAAACTATTATCTTGATAAATAGATGTCTTGACCTGAAGAAACAGCATAACTTGTATCAATGTTTCCTCATGTCTGTGAGATGGGGAAACAGGAAGTAGCTTACACCTAATTTTTATGACGACATTTTCCATTGTCTTCTTCAGTGAAGTAAAAAGCAGCCTGCTTTTCCTGATTAAAGTAAGGTTCAAAGCTTTTCAGCTATTGACATGTTAAGTTACTGTTAACACCAAACACTGCCCTGTTCACACACTGTCACAAAGAGCTGTTTACAACCAAACACAGGCTGCATCTGTAGATAGATAGATAGAAAGAGTACTTTCATTACAGCAGCAGTCAGTGACAGTAACATTATACTTACATCAAAAACACACGAAGAAAAACACAGCCAGGTAGGTGAAATAATACAGTATACATACTTCAAAATATCTGTAGCACTGTCTTACAGTCAGACACCAAAGTGTTTGTTACTAATAGCCTACAATAATATGTAGCACTGTCTTACAGTCAGACACCAAAGTGTTTGTTACTAATAGCCTACAATAATATGTAGCACTGTCTTACAGTCAGACACCAAAGTGTTTGTTACTAATAGCCTGCATTACAATAATATGTAGCACTGTCTTACAGTCAGACACCAAAGTGTTTGTTACTAATAGCCTACAATAATATGTAGCACTGTCTTACAGTCACACACCAAAGTGTTTGTTACTAATAGCCTACAATAATATGTAGCACTGTCTTACAGTCAGACACCAAAGTGTTTGTTACTGTTACTAATAGCATACAATATCCTAGCACTGTCTTACAGTCAGACTCCAAAGTGTTTGTTACTAATAGCCTACAATAATATCTAGCACTGTCTTACAGTCAGACACCAACGTGTTTGTTACTAATAGCCTACAATAATATGTACCACTGTCTTACAGTCAGACACCAAAGTGTTTGTTACTAATAGCCTACAATAATATGTAGCACTGTCTTACAGTCAGACACAAAAGTGTTTGTTACTAATAGCCTACAATAATATGTAGCACTGTCTTACAGTCAGACACCAAAGTGTTTGTTACTAATAGCCTGCATTACAATAATATGTAGCACTGTCTTACAGTCAGACACCAAAGTGTTTGTTACTAATAGCCTACAATAATATGTAGCACTGTCTTACAGTCAGACACCAAAGTGTTTGTTACTAATAGCCTACAATAATATGTAGCACTGTCTTACAGTCAGACACCAAAGTGTTTGTTACTAATAGCCTGCATTACAATAATATGTAGCACTGTCTTACAGTCAGACACCAAAGTGTTTGTTACTAATAGCCTACAATAATATGTAGCACTGTCTTACAGTCAGACACCAAAGTGTTTGTTACTAATAGCCTACAATAATATGTAGCACTGTCTTACAGTCAGACACCAAAGTGTTTGTTACTAATAGCCTACAATAATATGTAGCACTGTCTTACAGTCAGACACCAAAGTCTTTGTTACTAATAGCCTACAATAATATGTAGCACTGTCTTACAGTCAGACACCAAAGTGTTTGTTACTAATAGCCTACAATAATATGTAGCACTGTCTTACAGTCAGACACCAAAGTGTTTGTTACTAATAGCCTACAATAATATGTAGCACTGTCTTACAGTCAGACACCAAAGTGTTTGTTACTAATAGCCTACAATAATATGTAGCACTGTCTTACAGTCAGACACCAAAGTGTTTGTTACTAATAGCCTACAATAATATGTAGCACTGTCTTACAGTCAGACACCAAAGTGTTTGTTACTAATAGCCTACAATAATATGTAGCACTGTCTTACAGTCAGACACCAAAGTGTTTGTTACTAATAGCCTGCAATAATATGTAGCACTGTCTTACAGTCAGACACCAAAGTGTTTGTTACTGTTACTAATAGCCTACAATATCCTAGCACTGTCTTACAGTCAGACACCAAAGTCTTTGTTACTAATAGCCTACAATAATATGTAGCACTGTCTTACAGTCAGACACCAAAGTGTGTGTTACTAATAGCCTGCATTACAATAATATGTAGCACTGTCTTACAGTCAGACACCAAAGTGTTTGTTACTAATAGCCTACAATAATATGTAGCACTGTCTTACAGTCAGACACCAAAGTGTTTGTTACTAATAGCCTACAATAATATGTAGCACTGTCTTACAGTCAGACACCAAAGTGTTTGTTACTAATAGCCTACAATAATATGTAGCACTGTCTTACAGTCAGACACCAAAGTGTTTGTTACTAATAGCCTACAATAATATCTAGCACTGTCTTACAGTCAGACACCAAAGTGTTTGTTACTGTTACTAATAGCCTACATTAATATCTAGCACTGTCTTACAGTCAGACACCAAAGTGTTTATTACTAATAGCCTACAATAATATGTAGCACTGTCTTACAGTCAGACACCAAAGTGTTTGTTACTAATAGCCTACATTACAATAATATTGTAGCGAATCAGTGTTACACATACAGTGGTGAGCAATGGTAGTGTCTCGACTACAGAGAGGAACGTATGTGTGGGAGTGTTACTGGGGGGAACACTATACTTGTGGGGAACTTCCGGGGGAGACTGAGCATGCGTGGGCAGTCTCCGGTTACCGCCTAAGGGGAAAGCTGCTAGCTATGAGCGTGACAACCGCCTAGAGTTGGATATATAAATAACTGTGAATAAAGATCCCTGTACCAGCAAGAAGCCTCTATCTCTTCAATACCAGGAACGCTACATTGGCGTCAGAAGTTAAAACGGTGAATATTGCCTCCAGAATCGGCAAAATAGCGAACAAGTTCCTGAAGAAAAGTGCGGGACGGAGCCGCCGAAGATGAAGAGGGAGATAGAAGAGGCTGAAGCCTCGGTGTGCGCGGAGATGAGGAATACAGTGGAGGGCGTAAAGGGGATATACAGACGGATGAGGGAGGAATACAGACAGATGGCGGAGAGCCTCGGGCGGGAGGAGAACGATGCCGAACCGGACCCCGCTGGCAGACAGGCGGAGAGTGACGAGGCTGAAGCAAGGCCCGCGACAGCGGGAGACGGCGCCCGCAGAACCAGGAAGGATGTGCCCGTCCCGAAATACAACGGTAAAGGCGAGTGGGAAGCGTACTGCAAGCAGTTTGAGAGTTTCTATGCTGCAGAATGGAATGGCTGGACGAGAGGGGAGAGAGCCAGCCATCTCGTGATGTCCCTCGAGGGCGAGGCTACGGCGTGCGTGTCGGCAATAGCCGATACAAAGGACTTGAATGCGGTGATGGGGGCCCTGCGGAGACGCTTCGGCCGATGTGAAGAGCAGGCCATCGTAGCCGCGGAACTGTGTAACAGACGCAGACGGCAGGGTGAGTCGCTGCGTGCACTGGCAACGGACATTGAGACTCTCAGCCGGCGCGCATACAGCCAGCTACCGACGGCGACGCTGGATGGGTTGGCCCTAAGCTACTTTGTCCAGGCCATCGAGCCACGGAGTCTAAGCCAGAAGGTAACGCTGAGACATCCGAAAACACTGGGAGCAGCGCTGGAGTTGGCGCTGGAGATAGAGACAGTGGAAGGCTGGGACACGAGCAGCGGCATGATGGAGGCCGCCCCCGTGGTGAGAATGGCAGCGGAGAGCCCGCTACAAGAAGAGCCAGCTTGGAAGATGGCCTTGGCAGAGCAAGGCAACATGGTGAAAGAACTGTCCGAGTCAGTACAGCAGCTAAAAGAACAACTGCTCCGCAGCGCGACCCTACAGCCCAACCCCGCTCGGCAGCCCACTCCGCGGAACATTAGCTGGGGCAGAGGGAGAGTGATCTGCTGGAGATGTGGACGGCCCGAACATCGGGAAGCAGAATGCCGCCAGAGAACGTGGAACCAGGGAAACGGCACAGGGCCCGTCCAGATGGGGAGTGATAGAGAATAAAATATATTCTTTCCGCTAAAATGTATATGTAATGTATATCACAGCTTATCTAATACCAAATGAATTGAGCCTTGAGTCCAGGACTGTTTAACACAAAAGTATATTTAATAGCTTACATTCTCTGCAATACATGTATATTGACAGAGGGCTGAACCTCAATGTACACATTCTGATATGTCATACAGAGTCAATTATTCAGCAATATGGCCGACAGTGTAACATAGATTTATAGGCAGAGGAGGAAAAGGCAGAGGGGGGGGGGTGTGTGCCGTGCAGGCTCCTGTCTGTATCAATTGTTATGGTACACGATGCACTGGACAAGGTCTCAGCAAGCAAAAGGAGAAGTCCTCTCTATGGGGCTGGGGGAGAAGTCAGTGTGCTATGGGTCAGAGCAGTCATGTCATAATGTGTATGCAATTATAGCTTATAGCTTATTGATTAGGAAATATTGATTAGGAAATGGCATGGAACTTATATTTTTCTCCAACAATCCACCCAATTGTTATGTTCATCAACTATAACAATAAATAACAAAATTTAAGTTCACTATTCAATATAATGCTTGTATCTGTACTTAATTGTGGGCCGGGGGGGGGGGGGCAGGGTTTTGAAAACATAGGAAACATTAAACACTTGAAAGAACACAGAATTTTTGATCAATATGCAGTCCAGCGCAGTCTCAGCTCATATCACAGCATCTCCATTATCTATTGGAAAGAGAAAACAGATTTTAGTAATATAATGACAAAATTACATCACCACTGCTGCTATAATATATAGGAGTGGGCCTTAATGTTAACTCTATATGGTTCAATGCAAACAGTCTAATTAATAATAATATAATGCATTGAACTTAATATTCAGTGTGTTCCAAATCACACTTAAATCTTTTCCACTATTGTAAAAGAAGCTTCTTATATACTTGTATAATTTCACTTTATTCAACGCTCGAGTCCTTCGGACCTTCCTCTAAAAGGAATCATGTTATTTTCAAAGTATTCACAACAACAACAATATTTTCTCATCATTCATGTGATGACTCTAGTTCATTCATTTATTTGTTTGTTCCTGGTGCTGTTGTTGTAATTGTTGTTATTAAAAACTATTTAATAGCCCATCTCCATGCAGTGGTTTAATTTCTTTTTGGGAACTATTTTATTAGAATAAAATTCTATTTCTAGTTTACTTTAATATTGGTTTGTTTGGAATAATGAACTGAAACTTTCTAAAATGCAAAACATTCATAACATTGATTAATCATATTCATTAAAACATAATCACAGTATCATATAACTGATTATTCTTAAAATGATACTTTAAAACACTTCATTTTATATTGAAAATAGAAATAATTTTCTTTACTCTAGTGAGCACAGTTAAACGTACTCTCTCCAGTAGTTTACTAAACTAGGGAGCACAGTACTCAAAGTACAGATTTGTGCTGGTGTTGAAGGTTTTCTGTGACGTACAACCTGTAACTATAAACATTAGATTTCACAATGTGCCTGTATTTTAGACAAAATAACTTCATTACAAGTTATTAGTACAACAAGTACGTACATACGGCAGATAATGTTTTGAGATACTCTGTGAGTACATATTCAATTGTTTATTTTATAATTTGTTTGCAATGAACCTCATACACAAGATGGCTCCTTGAGTCTGCCTTTCAAGTTTACAGATTTCGTGGACTTGTCTTGAGAGTGGGCTGGATGAATTCCCAAAAAAAACTGCTTTAAGAGCTAGCTTATTGGGGTGGGTCAGTCCCCAGACTGAGGCAAAACAACAATACTCTAAACGCAAACTCAAGTGTAATCTCGTCCTCAGAGGCCATTGGCTTATCTATAGATACTTTTGAAAACATCTCACCGTACTTAAGTGTAAATTTTGCTTATGTGTATATCAAACCAAAAGTTAAATGTTGGTTTGCCCACTTAATTTTATTTCTCATCCACCCAATTGGTGGTTGATAAATGTGCATTTTTCTGTTTAAGAAAATACTTCAGATTCAGATTATCGTACACAGGAAGTCTTCACCCTTCACAACACATTCTATTATGATTTATTTTCAAAATAATAATCAACAGTCTATTTACTCTAATTGATTTTCAAATTTGCTTACTGCACTTTAAATAATGCAGAGCTTACTTCACTCTATTGATTCATAACAAAAAACATTTCATTCAATCACATACTGTGGGGTTTGAACCTGGGGCTTGTTTCGACATTCAATTTCATAATGTGTAATACTGTGGGGTTTGAACCCGTGATACAGGGCTTATCTCTCTGACCTAGAAAAATGCGGTGGCTGGCTCACTGTTTGCTCAAAGGTTTTGGGGATCCAATTGTTTCTGGCTAAGTTTAACCTTGTTGGAAGACTGGCTGTTCCAAGGGAACATAAACAAATTATTTCAGCCTGCTATGTTCCATCACATTGGGCCAGCTATAGGGGAAGATTGACCATCGCTACTTGGGCCAATTGAATCAACAAGATGGCTGTTTGTCCACTCGCTGCTCCCGTTTTTTATATCTACAATCTTTTACGTAATGTCCTCTCTTTCCGCAGTAGTTGCATTTATCGTAGCCTTTATAACGAGTGTGGTTTCGAGGCACATGCATGGTGTACTGATATGGGGAACTTCCTGAATTGTCTATGCGTACTGGCATGTGGTCAGCTGATATAGAATGCTGAACCATCTGATGTGGCAAATGATTTGGGTCTGTTTGTATGTTCACAGGTATCTGCTTGGCCATATTTAAAACACTTTGTTCGGTACCTGTGTCAAATTTTACGGGCTCATCTCCATACTGTCTGATAACCATCTCAAGCTGTCTAATTGTCTCTCTGGCTCCTTCACACTCCGGCCTTCTACAAAGCCCTTCAGCGTCCATTATGATAGCTTTTTCAGAGAGCAGAACCAGATGGCTTCCTTACAGTATGAAAAGACAACTGAGCAGGCCTAGGCTTATCTACAGTATTTGTTTTAGTTTACACACGACTCGGTGAGCCGTTGTTTTGATCAATTCTGTTACGTCTCTCTCTCTCTCTCTCTTTGGCAGAAGGCAAATCACTGATTAGGTAAACTGACCTCTCAGGAAAAACTCTGGAGGTAAACACACATCTCAGGTCAACTCAAAACTCTGGAGGTAAAACACACATCTCAGGTGAACTCAAAACTCTGGAGGTAAACACACATCTCAGGTCAACTCAAAACTCTGGAGGTAAACACACATCTCAGGTGAACTCAAAACTCTGGAGGTAAACACACATCTCAGGTCAACTCAAAACTCTGGAGGTAAACACACATCTCAGGTGAACTCAAAACTCTGGAGGTAAACTGACCTCTCAGGTGAAGGCAAAACTCTGGAAGTATACTGACCTAAAGTAATAAACCTGTATTTTAGAGAGAGAGAGAACTAAGAGAGAGAACTACGTATTTTGTTTATCACTTACTTGTGATCTCTGATAGTGTCCGTGTGTGTAAAGTAATTTTCAACACTTTACCTTTTAGTCGATGTGGGGTCTCTGGTGACAGAGGGACGGTTGTTCTCCTGTTGACCAGTTCCGTCCGTGTGTGGGGTATCTGGAATTTACAAACTTGGTGACAGATCAATTTGTTCAATCGACAATTGATTCTGTATTTTGGGATTGGCTAAAATACACTTTCTGCAAACCTCCTGTTCAACTCCTTTAAAATAGGCTTCTTAAGAAATTGTTTTGTTTTACAGTGAAACAGCTGCTTCTTTTTGTTTGTTTGTTTGTTACATGCTTGTTACACATTGTAGGTATTTCAAAAACATCTCAACCATATTGGTTAGACAACTATGATTGCTTCATGGGGCTACACACACCCCTCGAGTGAGTGGTATGTTATGGGGAGATCTTTTGGTTTTATTTAGTATGTCGTGTGGTTCTTAAAGACCGTATCAAGCATTATGCCTAGAATCACCGCAGTTTCCCACTGGACTATAATAGTCGCTGCTAATGCAGCCTTATGGCCTTTCCAGGCAATATGTGATAACGCTTCTCAGGCTCTCTTGCTGTGCAGCTTAACACTGGACCATCCTGGTCACTGCAAAATACAGCCGGTCAAGAGAGTTTGTATGGTCCTGAGGTCATCTGTATTATTTACATTGGGGCGTCCCTCCTTTGTCTCAAGAAGCCCACAAAATACTAACTTAGGTTAATATACATATTTACAGTTATATACAATGTCATTTTGACACACCCACAACATGCAAACATTTCAGATTCTTTTAGATATCAGACGACAGCTTCAGTAATGAATTATGAAATTAATTCAGACTTACCCGCTCTCGTAGATATCCTGTTCGTGACACGCCAATTGATAGAGAATAAAATATATTCTTTCCGTTAAAATGTATATGTAATGTATATCACAGCTTATCTAATACCAAATGAATTGAGCCTTGAGTCCAGGACTGTTTAACACAAAAGTATATTTAATAGCTTACATTCTCTGCAATACATGTATATTGACAGAGGGCTGAACCTCAATGTACACATTCTGATATGTCATACAGAGTCAATTATTCAGCAATATGGCCGACAGTGTAACATAGATTTATAGGCAGAGGAGGAAAAGGCAGAGGGGGGGGGGGTGTGTGCCGTGCAGGCTCCTGTCTGTATCAATTGTTATGGTACACGATGCACTGGACAAGGTCTCAGCAAGCAAAAGGAGAAGTCCTCTCTATGGGGCTGGGGGAGAAGTCAGTGTGCTATGGGTCAGAGCAGTCATGTCATAATGTGTATGCAATTATAGCTTATAGCTTATTGATTAGGAAATATTGATTAGGAAATGGCATGGAACTTATATTTTTCTCCAACAGGGAGAGACGGGTCTCCGATGTCACAGTCCCCGTAGCCACGTCGTCGCAGGAGGGAGCCCACCGACAGCAACGGGGAGGTGGGGCTCCGCCTTCCCCTGAAGTAGACGACATCGCCGGAGCTGTCAGCATGCAGAGCGGGCCGCGCACGATGAATGGCTGCCATGTTCCAGTCTACCTACAGGGGAGATACTGTGTCGCCCTAGTGGACACGGGGTGTACAGCAACACTGGTGAACGTCAACATGGTGCCCGAGGGGACGCGTCTGGAGCAGCCAGCGGCACAGCTGCTGAGGACAGTATCCGGTGAGTTGATGCCAATGAGGGGAAGGGGGTACGTATGGATAACAGTGGGGGGACAGACAGTGGAGTTTCCCGTGTGGGTAGTAGAAATGGCGGGACCCTGCATCCTGGGGGAGGACTACTTGATGCTAAACCAATGCACAGTAGACCTAGGGAAGAGCACATTGACATTTGCAGGGGGGCCAGTAGTCCGGATGGGCCACCCTCCCACCGCCCCAGGGGAGCGGCCTAACGTAAATAACATCACTGTATATCGCGTCACTGTAGAGCACGAAACCCACCCAACAAACCAAGCCCCTACCCCAGCCCAGACCCCTGCCCCGCCCCAAACCCCTCCCCCAACCCAGACCCCTGTCCTACACCAAACCCCTCCCCAAAACCACGCCCCTAGCCCACCTCCGAACACTTACCCTCAGCCACCGCCACAGGCGGAGGGGGAGACCGAGAGGTGCTGAGGGGATTGCACCAACGCCAGAGTGAGGGTTTAGAACCCCAACAGAGCGATGAACTGTGGCGAGTACTCGAAGAATATAAGGACATTTTCGCAATGTCGGATGATGAGCTAGGCTGTACCCACCTGGTGGAACACGAAATAGACACTGAGGGGGCGCGACCCGTTAGGTCATATCCCCGTCGGGTCCCAGCAGCGAGGAGAGACATAGCGAACGAAGCTGTAGAGAACATGCTGCGGGCGGGGATCATTGAGCCATCAGACAGCCCGTGGGCGTCAGGGGTAGTGTTGGTGAGAAAGAAAAATAGCTCCAAAATGCGGTTTTGTGTAGACTATAGGGGGCTGAACAAAGTGACAAAAAAAGACGCGTACCCGAGGCCCATCATCGAGGAGCTGTTAGACGTGGCGGGGGAGTCATCCTGGTTCTCATCCCTAGACCTCCGTAGCGGGTACTGGCAGGTGCCCCTCTGCGACGATGCCAAGCCAAAGACCGCCTTCCGCACCGAGAAGGGGCTGTGGCAGTTTCGAGTACTCAGTTTCGGGCTGTGCAACGCACCAGCAACGTTCGAGAGGTTAATGGAGAAACTGCTGGGAGACATTCCCCGAACCGAATGCGTCGTGTACTTAGATGACATCTTGACACACGGGGGCTCGTTTCAGGCAGCGGTGGGGGCGCTACGAAAGGTCCTGCAGAAGATAGCAGAGGCGGGTCTGAAGTTACACCCAGATAAGTGCCACTTCCTGAAGAGGAGGGTGGAGTTCTTAGGGCATGGCATCGGCGCGGGGGGCATTCGCACCCTGGAAGAGAAGACTCGGGCGATCGTAGAGTGGCCCACCCCCAGAGACAAAGGCGAACTCGAGAGCTTCGTAGGGTTAGCCTCATACTATAGGAAATTCGTAAACGGGTTTTCTAAAATAGCAGAACCACTGTTCAGGTTAAAAGAGAAGAACGCAGACTTCCACTGGACGACAGAATGCCACCTACAGTGGTAGACGGATCAATAAGCGTCTTTTACCGCAACGCGGCGTTAATTCTGTTTGCCGTTAGTATGTGGTATCAAAGTGGGACACTAGGGGGCGGCAGTGCACAACTACCTACAGTACAGTATATGCAGCAAGCAGGGAGGCTCTCGCTCTCAGCCTACGAAATCAATCGTGTTTTGTCTCCCCTTGATGATTAAAGTCCCTGGAAACCAAATCCACAAACTAACTATTAAATTAACTATTAAATGTAGGGTCTTATGTGAGTAATTGTGTGCCTCTGAAAAGAGAGAGAATTACTTTCAACCCTAACCCCGAAAATCGACACTTTTCTACAAGGTCTGGATTTCCATTTCCTCATTGAAGAGAGCGGAGCGCGCGGTGCTAAAATGAATGATCTTATCACGTCATAATTATTATTATTATTATTCCTTTGTGTGACATTTGTGCATTCCTGCTGAATATTATACATGCAGAATAAAATCACTTGCGATGGGGGGTGGAATGTTTCATGTACTCTGCCAACAGTATCCTTTGTGTGTGTATTTGGAAATAACAGCAGTGGCTTGACCGGCGCCGCATTAAAACTACTGCGCACTCCACGGCAATTCAGCTCCTTTTATTTGTTCCCTCTAGACTATACGAACTAATTTTTATGGCCTTGCTTTATTCGTATTTAGTACAGCTGCAGAGGGCCATCCATAATAATAATAATAATAATATAGGCTACCATAAAAACTATAATATATGTTTTATTATAAATATCTGTATTATTATAAATAAAATAAATAACTCCCATAGCCTACACCTTAATCAAGAGGTGAGAGTAGCTACTTTATTTATTTGTCATCTGGTTCTCGGCCACGCTGGCCGCCCGTCATGTCGCTCAGCAGGCACAGCGTGCGCAGAGCCTGCGGTTCTCGTAGGGGAGCAGTGTGTGTGTGTGTGTGTGTGTGTGTGTGTGTGTGTGTGTGTGTGTGTGTATGTGTGCGCGCGCGCGCGCCGTGCCCATTGTCTGAAAACATATTTTTATCAAACAATATAGGCCTACTCTGGTTATGTAGGCTCTTTCACACCAGCCTTGAAAGCCACAGATTTTATATATAGCCTATTGTAATATAGGCTACTGTAGGCCTATTCTCATCGGGACTGCCCCCGTTCCTTTATTTACATTTCAATAGGTTGGCCACATGAGACAATAGACAGGTAGGGTCTAATAGGGGTGAAACATTCCACCCTCCATCCCCCTCCCCCAATTCCAGTCTCCAGTGTCCCTGCAGAAGTCACAAGGCTGATGCAGATCGCAAGTTGTGGAAAGGGTTTGGAGGCCTTCAACTTTGCACATGCAGCGGAGCAGTTCAATGCAGTGAAGTCCCGACGCAAATAAATGCTAAACGAAAACGGGCAGAACCAAGCAGCCAGCCACTTTATTAAAAAAATTTTTTACAAGTGATTCTTCATTTATTAGTTTTCAAGTTATTTAATTTCACGTTCTAGAGACATTCTAGGCATGCCAGACAGTGCATGTATTTACTTAGGTGCCCAATAATGCTGCTATAGGCTATTTGTTTAATTTATTGTTGCTTGCTGAGTTTGCACTTTGCAGTTAGGCCAAAGGCCTTTAATAGGCTACATTCAGCAGTCAGACACCTCAGGCTATCATTGAAAATGTTTTTAATTAGGCTACATGAATAAACAAACGTCTTCAGTCAGGGTTCCATAAGTCTCTACTCTTCCTTCATGTTCACTTGTCCGACTATCCCAGAAACTGAGAAAATGTAAACATAAAAATATGCTTCTAAAATATAGAAGGGTAAATAAAATAAGTAACCGACCAGCATATTTATTGTTGTTTTTAACTGAGCAGCCTACTAGCCTGCAGTTTATGTCGCGCCTGACTCCGACATGACATGTTTGTGAATGCGCATTCGCAGCAGTGCCAGGCCGGGCAGCCAAACAGCACCGCAACGACTTCATAAAATTTAATCAACCCCCCCCTCCTAATAATAGCCATATAAGACAAATAAAAATGTTACTATAATAAACAGAAATAAAAGAAACAAGCTTGTTTCCGTACAACACTTTATTTGCAAAAACACAACCCAGTGGGACATTGGGAAAACCTTCATCATTTCACACACAAAAATTAAAATAAATTAGCCTGGTAAAATTAGAAAACAGAAACTGAGAAAATGTCAACATAAAAATTGTCTTCTAAACACACAGCAGCAGCACCCCCCCCCCCCCCCCCAAAAAAAAAAAAGCTAGAACAGAATAAAGTATTTTAGTAGCTAACACACTGCACTCCCGCATTCCATTAAAGCAATAGCCTATAATAGCGTATAGTTTCATTTGAAACACACAGACAACGAACCAGCTCAAATTTAAGGTTATTTATTTATTTATTTATTTATCTATTTATTTGTCTATTTATGTGTTCTTGTTTTTAACTGTTGTGTTTAGCTGTGTGAAAACCTGTGTGAATCAAAGTCCATTGTCTCACATTTGTGTGTGGACTGCTACCTACTGTAATCACTGTACTAATTGTTGGGATGGGGGTGGAATGTTTCATGGAGATAAACCTGTTTCACAGACAAAGCCTGTGATACTGTAAACCTGGGGGGGAAGTGCGGGTTGGTTTTTCAACAGTGCAAGAGGCCTTGTAGCGGTTGTACAAATATTGGCTTGACACACAGCAGTCTCAATGCAAACACGTTTATTATAAGAAAATGCACGTAAAATACAGTCAAAATATGGCAAAATATAAAAGTCAAAAAAAGGCCTATTAACAAGAAAATGTTAATTCTCCATCTGTCCGTTCTCAATCCGTTTATCTTGTCCGTTTATCTTCCTGTTGCTTCCCCGCCGAGTTCAACCACCAAGGGCAGAACTGTGTCTGTGAACTGTGAAGTTTTATTTCATCACTAAATTAATTTCTGATGACTTTTGATGCCTACAAGCAGGGTAGTAGGTTTCAATAAGTGCTACTTTACGAAAAATGGCCGGTGTGAAAGAGCCTTAGATTAACCAGAGTAGGCCTATATTGTTTGATAAAAATATGTTTTCAGACAATGGGCACGGCGCGCACGCACACACACACACACACACACACACACACACACACAAAGGACACAGACTAGAGAATGTACATTTTTATAATAATAGTAGGCTACCTTTCACCATGCCTTCACTATTTTATATATATTGTATGTATCATGTCCATTTCTTCATTGAAGAGAGCGGAGCGCGCGGTGCACACAGGGCGAAGCCAAGGACGCGTGGACAGATATGGGGCTTTGCTGTTCCGTTTGGTAATCACAGAGGAACAATATCGGGCCTGGGGTTTGACGACCAATTGGGACGGCTGCAGAGGAAAATGGGCGCTGCCGGAGAACCTGCGACGCTTCATTATAGACACCACGGCTGAGCAGTATCCCACCATGACCCTTGCCGACGAGAAATGTGTGATCAACCGCATTAATGAACTGCTTCGCACTCCACGGCAATTCAGCTCCTTTTATTTGTTCCCCCTCTAGACAGCAGTATCGCAGCACAGATGGCTCAAGCGACTGCCAGTCACTGAGAACTGATTTTTTTTGTTAATATAGGCCATATTTTTTTCCACTTTTAGCCTACTTTTTTTAGGCCATATTGTTTTTTTGACGTGTTATTCCAATTTATTCACATTGCAATTTGAAAATGGAAATTTCAACACTTTCTGACAATAAACGTGTTTGCATTGTGACTGTGTGTGTGTGTGTGCATCTTGTAGTATATATATAATATCTTGCCGTATTGTGTCATTCTCCCGCCACACATACAGTATCAAGGAACAAAGAGTCTGTCGCCGGCCGCTCAGGGCCTCTCAGCTCCATTTCTCACTCACACAGAAACGGAGAAAATGTCAATATAAAAATAGCCAAACACTATACAGAATAAAGTATTTTAGTAGCTATTCAATAAAGTCAATAAAGGTATTAATAATGGGATAAATATACAGTAACACAATAATACTGTATATTGCATGAGACCATTTAAAGGAAGGATGGCTGTTGGTTGGTAAAAATATATTTATCGTCATCACTTAAACATTTAAAACAATAGCCTGTAAAACAAAAATAAATATGCCAAATTAAGTGTAAAGTAACTTAATAAATTAAACGGAATGACAACTATACAATATTGCAATTAAAATCTTAATAGCCAACGAAAATGTCTATAGGCCTGGTCGGAAAACTAGCCTATGACTTCAGCTGAGGAAAAACACTAGCGCAGCCTCACTCATGCCTCACCAAGTCTAAACAAATGCATATTAAACTTAATTTGGATTTCAAAATATAATACCTAGCTAACATACAAAGCTTAATTAAACACTTTATTTTAATGGCTACAGAAGTTGTGCATGTGTGTCGTCGGCTGTCGGCAGTGTCGGGTTGGTAAAAAAATAAAAATATTAGCCTATATCGAACTCATAAACACGCTAAATTAAGTTTAAAATAACTTAACAAATTAAATGCCAGGACAACTACTATATATTTGCAACGAATGTCTTCAAATAGGCAACGAAATTGTTAAAATAGGCCTGGTCGGAAAACAAAAATATTTGACGATGAGAAAAGGCCTGTGTGTGTGTGTGTCTGCTGTCGGGAGGGAGGTGATTTGTGCTGTGTGGATTATATGATCCACGATAAAATAAATAAAAATAAATAACAGTCTTTCTTTACAGACTGCTACGCCTAGTTTTGCGTTCACCTTCAGGAATACACTGTACAAGCTTGGACAAAGTTGCAAAGTGAATTCATTCAACCCACCTGTTTCCATGAAGTCCATCCATTGCTGGCTGCCCGCGTGTGTTTCTTTCTATTCCGTTCTACATTAACCAGTAATAAATAGACTACAAAACGAATTATGCAATTATCTTAAATAAACGAATTAAGCATGTATCGAACTTCAGTCAGGCCTAATCGCCTGTAGTATTTCTCTCAGTCAGGCGGGCGGACGTGCTGCTGCTCCCCGACGAGAACTGCCACGCTGCGCACACACACACACACACAGTAGTAGTAGTAGTAACACACAGTTAAATGATCAATTCTCCCCGTTTTATGCCAGATATTAAATTCAAAACATACGTTGTTGGTCAGGATCTATTCTGTATGAAACGTTAACGTTGCTTTGTGCCTTTCAATATTGCTGGTATGTTTGTGAATGCATTCGCAGCGGTGCCGGGCCGGAAAGCCAAACAGCACCGCAACGACTTCATAAAATTTAATCAACCCCCTCCTCCTAATAATAGCCATATAAGACAAATAAAAATGTTACTATAATAAACATAGGAATAAAACAAACAACCTATCAAACTTCAGTCAGGCCTAATCGCCTGTAGTATTTCTCTCAGTCGCGATGCTCTCAAGGATGCTCACAGATGACACCTGGTGGTCAACGGTGCAACTACACCTCGATTAGTTTTAATTAGTTTTAATGCCGCGGCGCGTCATTACACAGCTTGCGGTAAGGCACGCTTATTGATCCGTCTACCACTGTAGCCTTCAAATCCCTCAAGAAAGCGCTGACGGAGTCTCCGGTGCTTAGGGCACCAGACCCCGCACTGCCGTTCCTACTAGACACTGATGCCAGCAACGGGGGTATGGGGGCCGTGCTGTCCCAGGCGGGGCCGGACGGGGAGCGGGTGGTGGCATACTTCAGCAAAACTTTTGATAAAACAGAACGTAACTACTGCGTCACCCGCCGGGAGCTCCTCGCCGTCGTAGAAGCACTACGGCACTTTAGATACTACCTCCTGGGACAGCCTCGGTTCACCATACGGACCGACCACTCGGCGCTGCAGTGGCTGTGGTCCTTCCGAGAGCCGGAGGGACAGGTGTGCCGCTGGTTAGAAAGGATGGCAGACTACAACTTCACCATAGAACACAGGGCAGGGGCGCACCACGTCAACGCAGACGCCCTGTCACGACGACCCTGCGCAGACAGAGGGTGTGCGTACTGCGAGAAGAGAGAAGGAAGGGAGAGAGAGCTCCAAGAGGAAGCGAGGATATGCCCTAACCATACGGGGGACAGACCAGTATGCAAGGCACTGCAGGTGGCAGAAGCGGCAGATTGGAGGGCCATCAAGAGAACGACCTGGAGCTGGGGCCAGTACTGCGATGGGTAGAAGAGGGCCAGAAGCCGCCGCGGGAAGAGGTGGCCGGGGTCACCGACGCAACCAAGGTGCTGTGGTCAGAGTTCGAAACCCTGAGATTGAGCAACGGGGTACTGATGAAGTCCTGGAAGGAACCAGCGACGGGAGAGAGCCAGTGGCGGAAAGTAGTACCGGCGACGCTGAGAGAGGTGGTGTGCAGGAGCGGCCATGGAACTGCAGGGGCCGGACATTTTGGGGTAAACAAAACACTCCGTCGCCTGAGGCAGGGTTTCTATTGGGGGAGGATGAGGAGAGACGTGCAGGACTTTTGTCGACGGTGCGACCTCTGCGCAGCGTACAAGGGTCCGTTAGACCAGTCTCGCGCCCCGCTCCAGCAGCTAGCAGCAGGAGCTCCCATGGAGAGGGTGGCGGTGGACGTGATGGGACCGTTTCCGCGCACAGACGATGGAAATCGATACGTCCTGGCCGCCATGGACTATTTCACAAAATGGCCTGAAGCATACGCGCTGCCCGACCAGGAGGCGGGAACGGTGGTCGACGCACTGGTGGCGGGCATGTTCAGTAGGTTCGGAGCACCGGAGACCCTCCACAGTGACCAAGGGAGGAACTTTGAGTCACGAGTGTTCACCACCATGTGCGAGAAACTGAACATAAAAAAGACGCGTACCACAGCACTGCACCCCCAGAGCGATGGCCTGGTGGAAAGATTCAATCGGACACTGAAAAAGCAGTTGGCCATCCTCACAGAGGAGCACCAGAAAGACTGGGACACGCACCTGCCTCTCATCCTCATGGCCTACAGATCTGCCGCCCAAGAGTCCACCTCCTGCACACCCGCGCTGCTCATGTTAGGCCGAGAACTGAGGACGCCAGCAGAAATGGCGTTCGGCAAACCACCAGATGCACTGGATGCGCCCCCAGGGCGAGAGTACGCCAGGAGGCTACAAGATCGATTAGAGTCCGCTCACAACTTCGCTCGAGGCCAGCTGGAGAAAGCGGGCATGAGACAAAAAAGGAACTATGACGTGAGGGCAAAGGGAAACCATTTCCAGGGGGGGGATTTGGTCTGGGTGTACACACCCCGGAGAAAGAAAGGGCGTAACCCTAAACTGGACTGTCACTGGACAGGCCCATGCAGGGTCCTGGAGAGAATGGGGGAGGTGGTGTACCGAGTGCAGATGCCACTTGGTGGCAGGAAGGTACTCCACCGAGACCGGTTGGCCCCGTACCGGGAGGGGTGCACCCTTCCCCCAGATCTCTAGACGTGCTAGGAGAAGGGAACTGTTTCCACAGGGAGGGGCCACCACCCAGGGGCTTGAAGTCTCAGAAACACTGCAGGTGGGATCGGCCCCACAGGCAGAATTACAGAGTGTAACACGGCCACGGAGAGAGCCATGGGCTCCAGGACATTTGGAGAACTTTGAACTGTATTAAAAAAAAAAAAAAAAAAAAAAAAAGGAAGGAGGATGGTGGTTGAAATGTTGTCTAAGAAAAGAAATAATGTATGGCATGAGATATTGGGGGGAATGAAAGATGTGGGAGAAGCTAGTACATGAAGCATGAAATGTGGTTAAAAGACAAAAGAAAATGTTAAAGAAAAGAAAAGATGTTTGGGTGTGTTTTGGTACAGGGGGATGTGTGGGTGTGGTGTCAACGTGGGCGTTGACTTATTGTTGGGCGGGGAGTATGTAGCGAATCAGTGTTACACATACAGTGGTGAGCAATGGTAGTGTCTCGACTACAGAGAGGAACGTATGTGTGGGAGTGTTACTGGGGGGAACACTATACTCGTGGGGAACTTCCGGGGGAGACTGAGCATGCGTGGGCAGTCTCCGGTTACCGCCTAAGGGGAAAGCTGCTAGCTATGAGCGTGACAACTGCCTAGAGTTGGATATATAAATAACTGTGAATAAAGATCCCTGTACCAGCAAGAAGCCTCTATCTCTTCAATACCAGGAACGCTACAATATGTAGCACTGTCTTACAGTCAGACACCAAAGTGTTTGTTACTAATAGCCTACAATAATATCTAGCACTGTCTTACAGTCAGACACCAAAGTGGTTGTTACTAATAGCCTACAATAATATGTAGCACTGTCTTACAGTCAGACACCAAAGCGTTTGTTACTAATAGCCTACAATAATATCTAGCACTGTCTTACAGTCAGACACCAAAGTGTTTGCTACTAATAGCCTACATTACAATAATATCTAGCACTGTCTTACAGTCAGACACCAAAGTGTTTGTTACTAATAGCCTACAATAATATGTAGCACTGTCTTACAGTCAGACACCAAAGTGGTTGTTACTAATAGCCTACAATAATATGTAGCACTGTCTTACAGTCAGACACCAAAGTAACAAACTCAGCCTGCTACATCCTCTGAAAGACAGTAACAAACTCAGCCTGCTACAACCTCTGAAAGACAGTAACAAACTCAGCCTGCTACAGCCTCTGAAAGACAGTAACAAACTCAACCTGCTACAGCCTCTCAAAGACAGTAACAGGAGAAGTTACCAATCGTGAGTGGTAACAGGTATGTGTCGCATCCCCCATCATTCCTCTGACACCCCCCCTCCCTCCTCAGTTTTGGGGCCACTAGCTTGCAGTAAAACCAGTCCCTCTTACCTTGTGTCTGAAGGTCCAGGTTCATTACTGAAGGTTGGAGGTAGTCCTTTAGACCAATCACTCTTCATAGACAGACAGCTGGGTACTGGAGACTCTGCTCTCTGCCTGTGGTACTGAACCCTGGAAATACAGATGTTTGATACATACACACACACACACACACACACACACACACACACACACACACACACACACACACACACACACACACACACTTTGAATTTGCATATAGATGTGAATAATTTTTCTGGCTAACATGATCCAAATAAACATCCATTTTGGTTGTTTTGTCGATCAGTGACGTGAGCAGTCATTATTCTCTTTCATTACTTTCTTTGATATCTTTACGACTATCTTGATTTCATAAATACAATCTCATTGAATGATATTCCATCAGGTAGGCTTCCAGCATAACCAGTCCTCTTACTTTGTGTCTGAAGGTCCAGGTTCATCACTGAGGTCTGGAGGTATTTGACCTTTAGAGTGATCACTCTTCATAGACAGACAGCTGGGTACTGGAGACTCTGCTCTCTGCCTGTGGTGACCTCTGGAAACACAAATGTTTGATACATATCATCATTAGTTCTAGTCAAGACAGACCACATTGCATGTGATAGTGTGACGATTGGATCTGTCAGAAGGTTATTCTATTCTGTTCTATTCTATAAAGAACAATTTGAAGCAGTCTGTAGGAGCCATTTCCAGGGTTACTCTAGGCTAAGTGTAATAAAGCCACCAAATGTGTGACCATGGTGTCACTAATTATTAGTGATTATTAGTAATATATGGGTATATAGGAACTTTCACTCAGGTGACAGGTGTTGCTGGATGGAGATTTATGCACACACTGGTTACATTCTCACTGTACAGAGGGGAGTTGGGAGCTAGAGAAGCAACATTTCCAAGGACCACTTCCCCAAATTAGACAAAAAAACTAGAAAAGATAAATGGGGTAAATATGTGTTGTGCTGCTGCCAGCTTTTTTTGCATTATTATTATTATTGTTACAGTGGAATCCACTTATAGTGATCATAGTTATAGTGATCAACCGCTTATATTCATCAAATTAATATTCTTATTATCATCAGCATATCAGAAAACAAGCCATATCCATTTAAAAACTATAAACACCTTTGATTGTAGGCTTTGCAACTAAGGGGTCCAACATGCATGCATGCACAATGCATAACCCAGCAGAGGGGTCTGGTGGGGCTGTTCCCCCCCAGAAGACAATTTTATACATTTTAAAGTAAAATGCATCAATCTGGTGCACTTTGAGAGCAAAATGAAGAGGCTAGATCTATGAAGAACTACACACATCACATTAATACTCTTCAATATGTTGTGGCTTTACAGTGATGAAAAAAATGATTCTCTCCATATTCTGCAACTACTGGGCCGTGGCCCACTGAGCCTCAGAGTGCCATCTAGTGGGCTGTGAAAGACCTCTCACATCAATATATCAGAATGATAGCCTATCATTTATTATTAAATTATTAATATTATTATTATTTGAGGGATGGGGTCAAACAGGTCACATGCTTATTTCACAGATAAACGTTTACTTTTAAAAACCTTGACAGAAGCCATATTCAGTCATTCATATTCTCAATTGACTTCATACAATTTAATGAACATATTTTTTTGGTTGCTGTTATTATATGATTCAATACTGTCAAGAGACATGCTGGTGATGGAAGTAAGTAAATCTATGGAAGTCAATCACAGTACGTTTTACAGTCCAGAAAGAGCACTAGCATGTAGCTTTAGGAGACAGGAAGACATGCATACATTCAACTGGCAAACAGCCACAGCAGCCGGGCAGTCTCGTTTTTACTGCCAGACTACAAATCAAAGTGCACCTGAAATTTGTTTAGGAGCCATTATAAGTAGAACAGAAATTAATCTCTCTTTTTTTATGGGTATTGGAATTGGTTCTTATTTGGTTTGGTTCCCAACCCTAAGCCACAGCAGAAAGTGCATAACCAGAAATAATGACAGTGATGATGATGACGACGACTACCACAAGTTGTTTATATTTGGACAACCAGATTTCATGTTTTAAAAACAAGGGCAGTGTTCTAGCAGATCACATTGAAAGTATATGATATTTAATTGAAATGGTACAGTACACATTTTAAAGAGATACTCAACACTTTTTCCACTTTCTTCTGCTGAAAATCAAGTGATGAATCCAGGTCAAAGTCCTGACATTTACTGTAAAACTGAGTAATGCCTCATTGTACTGATCTGGGCCCGTATTTATCAAGCGTCTCAGAGTCTCAGAGTGCCAAAGGGTTTGTTACAAATAGCCTACAATAATATGTAGCACTGTCTTACAGTCAGACACCAAAGGGTTTGTTACAAATAGCCTACAATAATATGTAGCACTGTCTTACAGTCAGACTCCAAAGTGTTTGTTACTAATAGCCTACAATAATATGTAGCACTGTCTTACAGTCAGACTCCAAAGGGTTTGTTACTAATAGCCTACAATAATATGTAGCAATGTCTTACAGTCAGACTCCAAAGTGTTTGTTACTAATAGCCTACAATAATATGTAGCAATGTCTTGCAGTCAGACGCCAAAGTGGTTTGGTACTAATAGCCTACAATAATATGTAGCACTGTCTTGCAGTCAGACACCAAAGTGTTTGTTACTAATAGCCTACAATAATATGTAGCACTGTCTTACAGTCAGACACCAAAGTGTTTGTTACTAATAGCCTACAATAATATGTAGCACTGTCTTACAGTCAGACACCAAAGTGTTTGTTACTAATAGCCTGCATTACAATAATATGTAGCACTGTCTTACAGTCAGACACCAAAGTGTTTGTTACTAATAGCCTACAATAATATGTAGCACTGTCTTACAGTCAGACACCAAAGTGTTTGTTACTAATAGCCTACAATAATATGTAGCACTGTCTTACAGTCAGACACCAAAGTGTTTGTTACTAATAGCCTACAATAATATGTAGCACTGTCTTACAGTCAGACACCAAAGTGTTTGTTACTAATAGCCTACAATAATATGTAGCACTGTCTTACAGTCAGACACCAAAGTGTTTGTTACTAATAGCCTACAATAATATGTAGCACTGTCTTACAGTCAGACACCAAAGTGTTTGTTACTAATAGCCTACAATAATATGTAGCACTGTCTTACAGTCAGACACCAAAGTGTTTGTTACTAATAGCCTACAATAATATGTAGCACTGTCTTACAGTCAGACACCAAAGTGTTTGTTACTAATAGCCTACAATAATATGTAGCACTGTCTTACAGTCAGACACCAAAGTGTTTGTTACTAATAGCCTACAATAATATGTAGCACTGTCTTACAGTCAGACACCAAAGTGTTTGTTACTAATAGCCTACAATAATATGTAGCACTGTCTTACAGTCAGACACCAAAGTGTTTGTTACTAATAGCCTGCATTACAATAATATGTAGCACTGTCTTACAGTCAGACACCAAAGTGTTTGTTTCTAATAGCCTACAATAATATGTAGCACTGTCTTACAGTCAGACACCAAAGTGTTTGTTACTAATAGCCTACAATAATATGTAGCACTGTCTTACAGTCAGACACCAAAGTGTTTGTTACTAATAGCCTACAATAATATGTAGCACTGTCTTACAGTCAGACACCAAAGTGTTTGTTACTAATAGCCTACAATAATATGTAGCACTGTCTTACAGTCAGACACCAAAGTGTTTGTTACTAATAGCCTACAATAATATGTAGCACTGTCTTACAGTCAGACACCAAAGTGTTTGTTACTAATAGCCTACAATAATATGTAGCACTGTCTTACAGTCAGACACCAAAGTGTTTGTTACTAATAGCCTGCATTACAATAATATGTAGCACTGTCTTACAGTCAGACACCAAAGTGTTTGTTTCTAATAGCCTACAATAATATGTAGCACTGTCTTACAGTCAGACACCAAAGTGTTTGTTACTAATAGCCTACAATAATATGTAGCACTGTCTTACAGTCAGACACCAAAGTGTTTGTTACTAATAGCCTACAATAATATGTAGCACTGTCTTACAGTCAGACACCAAAGTGTTTGTTACTAATAGCCTACAATAATATGTAGCACTGTCTTACAGTCAGACACCAAAGTGTTTGTTACTAATAGCCTACAATAATATGTAGCACTGTCTTACAGTCAGACACCAAAGTGTTTGTTACTAATAGCCTACAATAATATGTAGCACTGTCTTACAGTCAGACACCAAAGTGTTTGTTACTAATAGCCTACAATAATATGTAGCTCTGTCTTACAGTCAGACACCAAAGTGTTTGTTACTAATAGCCTACAATAATTTGTAGCACTGTCTTACAGTCAGACACCAAAGTGTTTGTTACTAATAGCCTACAATAATATGTAGCACTGTCTTACAGTCAGACACCAAAGTGTTTGTTACTAATAGCCTACAATAATATGTAGCACTGTCTTACAGTCAGACACCAAAGTGTTTGTTACTAATAGCCTACAATAATATGTAGCACTGTCTTACAGTCATACACCAAAGTGTTTGTTACTAATAGCCTACAATAATATGTAGCACTGTCTTACAGTCAGACACCAAAGTGTTTGTTACTAATAGCCTACAATAATATGTAGCACTGTCTTACAGTCAGACACCAAAGTGTTTGTTACTAATAGCCTACAATAATATGTAGCACTGTCTTACAGTCAGACACCAAAGTGTTTGTTACTAATAGCCTACAATAATATGTAGCACTGTCTTACAGTCAGACACCAAAGTGTTTGTTACTAATAGCCTACAATAATATGTAGCACTGTCTTACAGTCAGACACCAAAGTGTTTGTTACTAATAGCCTGCATTACAATAATATGTAGCACTGTCTTACAGTCAGACACCAAAGTGTTTGTTTCTAATAGCCTACAATAATATGTAGCACTGTCTTACAGTCAGACACCAAAGTATTTGTTACTAATAGCCTACAATAATATGTAGCACTGTCTTACAGTCAGACACCAAAGTGTTTGTTACTAATAGCCTACAATAATATGTAGCACTGTCTTACAGTCATACACCAAAGTGTTTGTTACTAATAGCCTACAATAATATGTAGCACTGTCTTACAGTCATACACCAAAGTGTTTGTTACTAATAGCCTACAATAATATGTAGCACTGTCTTACAGTCAGACACCAAAGTGTTTGTTACTAATAGCCTACAATAATATGTAGCACTGTCTTACAGTCAGACACCAAAGTGTTTGTTACTAATAGCCTACAATAATATGTAGCACTGTCTTACAGTCAGACACCAAAGTGTTTGTTACTAATAGCCTACAATAATTTGTAGCACTGTCTTACAGTCAGACACCAAAGTGTTTGTTACTAATAGCCTACAATAATATGTAGCACTGTCTTACAGTCAGACACCAAAGTGTTTGTTACTAATAGCCTGCATTACAATAATATGTAGCACTGTCTTACAGTCAGACACCAAAGTGTTTGTTTCTAATAGCCTACAATAATATGTAGCACTGTCTTACAGTCAGACACCAAAGTATTTGTTACTAATAGCCTACAATAATATGTAGCACTGTCTTACAGTCAGACACCAAAGTGTTTGTTACTAATAGCCTACAATAATATGTAGCACTGTCTTACAGTCAGACACCAAAGTGTTTGTTACTAATAGGCTACAATAATATGTAGCACTGTCTTACAGTCAGACACCAAAGTGTTTGTTACTAATAGCCTACAATAATATGTAGCACTGTCTTACAGTCAGACACCAAAGTGTTTGTTACTAATAGCCTACAATAATATGTAGCACTGTCTTACAGTCAGACACCAAAGTGTTTGTTACTAATAGCCTACAATAATATGTGGAGCGTTATCACAGAATTCCACTCTGGAACCTGCTTTCACTTTTCCTTGCATTTCAGGCCCCAATAACTCCGTTGTCATGGAAACAGAATGTCCAAAGTCAACAGAAGTTTACCGTTTTATGCAGGGAGCACTGTTGTGTAAACTAGGCCTCAGCCCAGTCTAGTCACCCTCACCTAAGTCTACAATAATACACAATGCACTATTATTCTACAATTATGAAATAGGATGAATCAGCGTGACATCACAACCACCCGGGAAATGCGAAACCGCAGCAACAAACTAGCATGAGTTTGCCAAACAAATGTTAACATCTCAAAACATCACTTATATTTTTTGGTTGGTCATTCATGTAAATCAGACTGAGAAGTTACTTCTGTCTGCGTGCAATCCAAGATGGCTGCACGCACATCGCCTCGTTTGTCTGTCCTGTGAGATCTGTCGTTCTTTTGTTTCTAAAGTGAAAACGTACTAGTGTTTGCCGAACTCTCTTAGATACACTGTAGAGCGGAACTCTCTATTTTACTTTTTTGTGTTGTATTATTTTTGCTTATCTGATTGTCTTGGTTGTAAATGTATGACGTTTAATGTTCTATGTGGACCCCAGGAAGAGTAGCTTATGCTTTGCATTGCTAATGGGGATCCTAATACATCAAATCAAATCAAATCAAATTTTGACATTCTGAGTGAGAGCAGAAGTAGCTCAAGAGTTTGATGTATAATATATGTATGGGGTGTGCCCCAATAACTCCATTATGTACTGTATACAGAACAATAACTCCATTATGTACTGTATACAGAAGGCCCAAAGCCAACGGAAGTTTGGCATTTCACGCAGGGAGCGCTGTCGTGTAAACTAGGCCTCAGACCAGTCTAGTCACCCTCACCTAAGCCTACAATAATACACAATGCACTATTATTCTACAATAATAAACTATCATACAATGTTACCGTACAACAACAGAGTACATCATTACTGTACAATAAGACAGAATACAATGTTACTGTACAATAAAACAATACCTTTTCATGCTGGAAATGATCTGCGTCACACCGATATGTAAGTGAAACTCTTCTGAGAGAGAGAGGAAGGGGGAGTGACAGAGAGAGAGAGAGGGAGAGCGAGTGGGTGAGAGAGGGAGGGACAGAGTGCAGGCAGAGAGAGAGAGAGAGAGAGAAGCCAGTCATTCATCTTCCACACAAGCAAGTACAAATACAATCCAGCAGAGGGTGACCTCACTCCACACAAGACAGATAGAGTACTTTATCCCAGAGGGGAAATTCTACCGTTACAGCAACATCAATATCAATGACAGCAATGACGACAACAACATAGCTTATGTCAAAAACACACAAAGAGGTAGGTGTCAGTGAGACATTAGTCTCGGCTCCCAGACGTTTGGTCACCAAACGTCTGGGAATTTCACTGTCAGAAACTGTCTCTCCGAGCCCGGCGAGAACCGCCGGCAGCAGACACGCCTACGTTTATTATTAGAATTTTATTTGGTAGCGGCAATGCCATTTATCATAGTCGTAACACAGAGCATGAAGCTGATATGCTCCAAACAAAATTTATAGCTGTGGTTTATTTTACAATCATTTTTCCTACCCGGAAGTGGTCCGCTTGATACTGTGAACTTGTGTGAAGTCAACAGCAGGCTCTGTAACGTAGCCTCGGGAGTCGGGTTTATCGCTGGGGGAAAGACCTCTAGCCGCCGGGGCCGGATGAAACACGTCCTATTAACAGGTTATGTTTGTTTCTAAGTGATTAATATGTTTATCCGCAAATGCGACGATGTTTTGCGAGACACCGGTTCTGCATGAGAACTGCCCCCAGAAAGCAGGCCCGCCCACAACACTCATGATTGGTTCAAGGCTTCCAACAGCGCCACCTAACGTTATGCAAAGATTTAAATACCGGTAGTAATATTCTCAGTCTTACAGGAGTGAAACGGATTAAGACTGAGGGCTGAGTCTAGTGAGACATTAGAAAAACAATACATTGAAATAAAGAAAGAATATAAACATATTGACACAGCTACTACAGCGCTCTTACGTTTTTCAGAACTGTCCACTGTAGAGCATATTAAATAGTACTATTACCATGACTGTACACTGTACACTGTACACTGTACACTGTACACTGTACACTGTAGAGTATACTATTAAATAATAATATTACTATGACGTGAAAATGTGCAACGTGGACAAAGTGTATGAGTGTGCATTGTGCATGAGCAATGTGGGTTTAATAGTGGCATTATAGGAGGGGAGTGGATGAGAGGGGGAGAGTGAGAGGATGAGTCTCCTCTCTTTGCATGTACTGTATGGGAGTTATTGTATATGGTTATTGCTGTGGGCACGAAAGACCTCCTGTAACGGTTTTTACTGCAGGGGAGCTGATGGAGCCTCTGACTGAAAACACTGTTGTGCAGCCAGTAGGTTGTGTAGGGGTGTGTTGTGTCATCCATTATTTTGAGCAGTTTGTGCAACATCCTTCTTTCCACAACCACCTCAATGGGCTCCAGAGTGGTCCCCAGCACAGAGCAGTCCCCAGCACAGAGCCAGCTGCTCCAGAGTGGTCCCCAGCACAGAGCCACCTCCAGGGGCTCTAGAGTAGTCCCCAGCACAGAGCCACCTCCAGGGGCTCCAGAGTGGTCCCCAGCACAGAGCCACCTCCAGGGGCTCCAGAGTGGTCCCCAGCACAGAGCCAGCTCTCTTCATCACTTTGTTCAGTTTATTAGAGTCACCGGCTCTGATGCTGCTGCCCCAACAGGTGGCTGCAAAGAGGATTGCACTTGCCAAAACAGACTGGTAAAATATATGCAACATCTTGCTGCATACAGGATCTAAGCTTCCTCAGAAAGTAGAGTCTGCTCTGTCCCTTCTTGTATACAGTGTTGCATTTCCAGTCCAGTTTTTTGTACAGGTGAACGCCCAGGTATTTCGTTGTAGCTGTCCACCCTCACCACCTCCTCAGCCCACGAAACATGATTAGTGGCTTAGCGAGGTAACTTCACATAGCAACTTATGGTCTACGGCTAACCTGCTTTGTAGCAGGTTAAGTTCAGAGGATAAGATCAACACCCATGAAAGACCCACCTGCTTACCAATCAGCTCTCTGGAAAAGCGAGTCGCCATTCATATGGCCCCCATATGAAAAATACATTGCATTTAAAAGGGGGGGGGGGGGGGAGAAAAAGAAAAAAGGCTCCTGTTGAATTAATCGAGGACTGAAGCCTTGCACTTGTTGCAGGCTACATTTAAATTAAGCCCTACTTACCACTTTGGAATATGTTTTTATATATTAATTTTTGTGCTCTCGATCAAGTAGGCTAGATACGTTGTTTGACCCCGCCGATCGATTGCAGCTGAATGGTGAGTGGAGAAATATCACTAAACCGGCATAAAAAGGTTACATAAATTTCTCCGTTGCGCACGGTGCCGTGTGCGCAATGGAGCTGAGGCTGACGTTGGGTTGGACATGGTCATACATGCCAGAATAGCCTACTACTATCTAAGCAATTTATGATGTGATTGAACTTCATATTATTTCCAGCATAGTCCTTGTATGAAATATGGAGATATGCGACTCTGCTGCCAATAGCCTATATGTGACCACAAAATAGGCTATTTTTTATAAATGAAATCTATGCCCGCATGTACCGTGTCGATTCAGTTCAGCAGCCTTTTTAAATTTTTCTTATCATTATTTTTTTTATTGATAGCCTATTAGCCTATAGGAATTATTCCATCAGTGCGACCAAACACATCATCAGATCATTATTATTCATTGAGCCTAATGGTCTAAAAACGCCTACGGATTTTGGAAATAGACATGCAGGTTATATTGAGTTTATTGAGAGGGTGAATTGAGCTGCTGTCGATAGCCTACGTGGAGGCAGAAACCGCTCTTCAAAGAAATTACTGATGTGAATAAAAGCGGTAACTTTAGACAGTCATTCGGGAACAGACTAATAATATCCAACGCGGATTTTGATTCTGACATACATAGTAAAGCTTCACGATTTGCGTTTTGAATGAATGAGGAAATAGGCGTGTCTGGCGCAGTAGAAGCTGGAGTAGTCCATATTGCATTGTGATTGGCTAGTTGTTAAAAACCATGCCTCTTTTGCGGGCAGGAGCTCCTGTGCACGGGCATTTTCATGTAAACCTGGATCCACTTAACGAGTGGCGAACTACATTCGTGGTATCACTTAACTAGAATCGAGCTTCTTGGCAATTATCTGGTTAAGCCAAACCAGATGAAGGGACAGATCCTGGATCTTCTTATACAACATTCGTGGTACAGCCCTCTGGTCCTCCCAATGTCCAGAACCATCTCCCTCGTTTTTGACACATTTAGGAGGAGGTGGTTGTTTCTACTCCAAGTCACAAAACAACTCTGTGCATGTTAACTCACCCACTGTCATCCTGCTAGTTTGAGAAAGGAAAAAAACAACACAAGAGTCTAGTGTTGTTTTGTCATTGTTATTGTTGTTGTTGTTGTTTGTTCTTTAATCTGAAAGTTGTTGTTTGGGCTTTTGTTCAAAACACTTTTACACACATTTTATTTAAAATTATGCTTTTCTGGAGGAAACCTGTACCCCGGCTGGGTCACCTGGGCGAGGGTGTATGATGTTTGCAGACCCGAAACATCCTATGACCCCAGGGTACATCACTGATGATACGTCCCAGTTGCATCCATGTGATGTTTTTTCTCTATAGTTAGCCTGGCCTAGCCAGTGACTTCTAGGAATAGACTACGTGACAACCAGGAATAGACCACTGGAGAGACTGGAGTTGACAGCCGGAATGTAGACAGAACCCGGGAGCAGTATGGGTTAGCGCCCCAGCCTGTGTCTTCCGTGAGGAAGAAGCCCACAAATCCACGGATGGCCTTTTATGAGGGCCATTCAAGCCACAAGTAGAGCCTGCAGTACCACCACGGCCCAAGAAACATCATGCCAGAATGAAATGTTTGGAGCGGGAGTCTGGTGCAACGCACAGGTCCCGGTCCTGGTGAGACGTAGGAGGAGCTCGGACAGGGGGCAACCCACAGAGCCCAGTCCCTCCACGTACCAGAGCCTCCCGGTCCCAGCAGAGTAGTTCAGGAGCAGCGGATTGAGTGGCCCTGTCTTGCCCTAAGAGGGCTGACCGTGGGTAGCTACTGGGACGTAAGTCGGGGCTTGATCAACCCCGGCTGGGTCACCTGGGCGAGGGTGTATGATGTTTGCAGACCCGAAACATCCTATGACCCCAGGGTACATCACTGATGATACGTCCCAGTTGCATCCATGTGATGTTTTTCTCTATTTGAATGAGGATTGTTTTGAAGAGTTCCAAAATGTTGTTTGGAAAAGAAAAACAAAGTCTACCAAAGTTTTGCTATTAAATTCATATAAGAATCACTACAAATTCATGAAATCTGGATGAAATAGACCTGCACTTTGAATTAAGATAGGTGGACCACCAGGCCTACAATAATATGGGGAGCCTTATCACAGAATTCCATTCTGGAACCTGCTTTCACTTTTTTCCATTTTCAGGCATCAATAACTCCGTTGTCATGGAAACAGAAGGCCCAGTTATGCAAGGAGCGCTGTCATGTAAACTAGGCCTCAGACCAGTCTAGTCACCCTCACCTAAGTCTACAATAATACACAATAATACACAATGCACTATTATTCTACAATAATAAAATAGGAGGAATCAGCGTGACATCACGACCACCCGGAAATGCGGAACCGCAGCAGCAAACTAGTATGAGTTGTGCCAAACAAACATTAACATCTCAAAAACTAGACATCACTTATATTTTGACATTCTGAGTGAGAGCAGAAGTAGCTCAAGGGTCTGATGTATAATATATGTATGAGGTGTTAAAATTGTGTGAACTGTCGCAGTTTTTAAAATAAAGTGAATTGAGTAAAAAGCACAGCCTGCTAGAGCGAGACACTCAAGCAAGGCTGGCTACAGAACAAAATATGTTACTGCACTGTGCAATAAGACAGAATACAATGTAACTGTACAATAAGACAATACAATGTAACTGTACAATAAGACAATACAATGTAACTGTACAATAAGACAGAATACAATGTTACTGTACAATAAGACAGAATACAATGTTACTGTATAATAAGACAGAATACAATGTAACTGTAGAATGAGACAGAATACAATGTTACTGTACAATAAGACAGAATACAATGTAACTGTACAATAAGACAGAATACAATGTTACTGTACAATAAGACAGAATACAATGTTACTGTACAATAAGATAATATGTTACTGTACAATAAGACATAATATGTTACTGTACTGCTCTCTCTCTCTGTCTGTCCCTCTCTCTCTCTCTCTCTCTCTCTCTCTCTCTCTCTGAACTGGTCTGACAGGTTGGGTAAGTCTGACTGCAGTTTGCTTTGGCTGTTAGGCAATACACTGTACAAAACAACACTTTATGAACACTGAGGTAATACACTGTACAAAACAACACTTTATGAACACTGAGGTAATACACTGTACAAAACAACACTTTATGAACACTGAAATAATACACTGTACAAAACAACACTTTGTGAACACTGAGGTAATACACTGTACAAAACAACACTTTATGAACACTGAGGTAATACACTGTAAACAACACTTTATGAACACTGAGGTAATACACTGTAAACAACACTTTATGAACACTGAGATAATACACTGTACAAAACAACACTTTATGAACACTGAGATAATACACAGTACGAAACAACACTTTATGAACACTGAGATAATACACTGTACAAAACAACACTTTATGAACACTGAGGTAATACACTGTAAACAACACTTTATGAACACTGAGGTAATACACTGTACAAAACAACACTTTATGAACACTGAGGTAATACACTGTAAACAACACTTTATGAACACTGAGGTAATACACAGTACAAAACAACACTTTATGAACACTGAGATAATACACTGTACAAAACAACACTTTATGAACACTGAGGTAATACACTGTACAAAACAACACTTTATGAACACTGAGATAATACACTGTACAAAACAACACTTTATGAACACTGAGGTAATACACTGTAAACAACACTTTATGAACACTGAGGTAATACACTGTAAACAACACTTTATGAACACTGAGATAATACACTGTACAAAACAACACTTTATGAACACTGAGGTAATACACTGTACGAAACAACACTTTATGAACACTGAGGTAATACACTGTAAACAACAGTTTATGAACACTGAGGTAATACACTGTACAAAACAACACATGAAGACTGAGGTAGTACACTGTACAAAACAACACTTTATGAACACTGAGGTAATACACTGTAAACAACACTTTATGAACACTGAGGTAATACACTGTAAACAACACTTCATGAACACTGAGGTAATACACTGTACAAAACAACACTTTATGAACACTGAGGTAATACACTGTAAACAACACTTTATGAACACTGAGGTAATACACTGTACAAAACAACACTTTATGAACACTGAGGTAATACACTGTAAACAACACTTTATGAACACTGAGGTAATACACTGTACAAAACAACACTTTATGAACACTGAGGTAATACACTGTACAAAACAACACTTTATGAACACTGAGATAATACCCAGTACAAAACAACAGTTTATGAACACTGAGGTAATACACTGTACAAAACAACACATGAAGACTGAGGTAGTACACTGTACAAAACAACACTTTATGAACACTGAGGTAATACACTGTAAACAACACTTTATGAACACTGAGGTAATACACTGTAAACAACACTTCATGAACACTGAGGTAATACACTGTACAAAACAACACTTTATGAACACTGAGGTAATACACTGTAAACAACACTTTATGAACACTGAGGTAATACACTGTACAAAACAACACTTTATGAACACTGAGGTAATACACTGTAAACAACACTTTATGAACACTGAGGTAATACACTGTACAAAACAACACTTTATGAACACTGAGGTAATACACTGTACAAAACAACACTTTATGAACACTGAGGTAATACACTGTACAAAACAACACTTTATGAACACTGAGATACTCTCCATGTCACAACCTCCCTTTACAAAGTCCACCTTAGATTTAAAATCCTTTTTTGTCTGTTTGATGAAAGGAGCCCTGGTATTTTCTACACTGAGTGTGTATGTGACAGTTACTAATACTAAACTCAAGGTGGAACTACTGTACGTGCACCAATGGTGAGGAGGTTCACACAGAAACAACTTAAAATCCCGACAGAGCATTGCAATGCGTTCAGAATTCACATTAACAGGACAGCTGAGCTCTACATGAGACCAGCGAGCTTGGATAGGCTACTAGTAGCCTCTGTGCTAACAGCACAGAGCCAGGCGACTGAAGCAGTGGGGCTGTCACTACCAGCAATTTGAACAGCGCAAAACAACTAACGTTAAGGTTACAGATCCTCACCAACAACGTGTGTGTGTGTGTGTGTGTGTGTGTGTGTGTGTGTGTGTGTGTGTGTGTGTGTGTGTGTGTGTGTGTGTGGCTTTTGAATTTTGAACCTAATGAGAGAGTTGAGGAGAAATGACTGATGGGCCTTGCTTTGAGACTACAGCTGCTGTATCTATGGAGCGACTCCAACTTTCACTTTGGAAACAGGCGAGTTAAATTCACAGTTGAAGACTTGTGTACTCACTTTGTGTTGAAAACAGGAAAGAACGTGAAGTTTCTTCTTTGTCTTAAAAAGTTTTCACAACAACACAACCTTCTCATGCATGGGGGACGCCCCGGCGACATTAAACAAGCGCACCCAGTTCAGAGAAGCAGTAGAGCGGAGGAGGGCGAGGGGAGGCTTCTCTGAACTGAACTGGGTACGCTTGTTTAATGTCGCCCGTGCGTCCCCCACGCATCACGGTAAGTGGACTTGGCCTTTTTTATTATTAAAACTGCACAATTTTAATTCGAACAGATAATTAATTACGATGATCCGATGTAGAAGGCTCAGAGGTTGATGGGGGATCGGCCCATCACGATGGTCGATGCCATCGTCCATCGTGTCACCCCTAATATAGATAATGCATTTCATCACACTGCACTGTAGCGGTGTGTATATATTCAGTTTTACAGTTTTAGTACAACACCACATCCATATTTACATCCTCATACATTCACTCACTTAGACTACTGATTAAGTGATTTACACATACCATTGTTTGTTTTGTTGTTTGTTTCTTAAAACTTTGATTATTCTTTAATAAATCCAGTTTGTTCCAGGGAGTTTCTCCCTGTTACCCTCAGGGAGAAGATACAGGGTCCCAAAAGCACGCACAAATCGCTTGAGGGACAGTTTCTTCCCGCAGGCCACGAGACTCCTTAACATACACAAATAGTGTAGTAGCTGGACTGTACCGCACTGTAGATGCTACCATTATGTATGTCTAATGTTTAATTGTATGTTTAATTAGGTATATGCTATTTGCACCTGTACGTCAAATACGTCGAATTTAAAATGTTTAAGTACGTCCAAAGTATGCACATGACATGTGCACCTATGTGCAGTGAATATGCCACTGTCTCTGACTTGTCTTATCACTCTACTGCCTTATTGCTTGTTGTGTCTCTTGTTGTTTTTGCACACATATGCCCTGTTATATTTGTACTATGTTGTAAACGGAGTTCACAGCACAAGAATTTCACACATGATACTTGTACTACGGAGTGACAATAAAAATATTGAATCTTGAATCTTGTTTGCACCTTTAAACCATGTATTTCCCCTTTATTGTCATGGCCTCCTCTATCTCACAGCAGTAGTATTGTTCGTTCAATCGTTTCTCTACATTAAGACTACATTTCCCATAAGCCCAGTTGCTTTTCCTGCCCGCCCTCCCCTCATGTGAAGGGGATCAACATGAGGATGTGATTTCTCTCCTTTCACCATCTGCTAATAGTTAGAGAATTTTAGCAAAATGCTTAGACCATCTGTGAAAAAATTTACTACCAATAGCTTTCTTCACCAATGTGTTCTTATAGGTGTCTAGAATCACCTCTCAATTAGTGCAAACCCAAATCCTCGTGGAACATTCTGTTGATTATACACTGTGCTTTACATAACAATAACCAATATACCAATATTATATGGTCAGGGAGACATTTTTACTCAAAAATAATGTTTGGAATGGATTCAGCACCCCTGAAAATATGGAATTAAATAAGGGCCAAATATATTTTGAGCTTGAGAAACATTGTTTGTAAACTTTGAACTTGAACTTTGAACTTGTATGTCTGTAAATAAAACTTGTACCTGTAAAAATATCTTGTCCATCTGAGAGAAAGTTTTGTGCATCTGCAACCCATTTTTGTATCGGCAACCCATTTTTGTATCTGTAGACATATCTTGTGCATCTGGGAATAAGTTTTGTACACACGGATAGAATTTGTGCGTCTTCAAAAATATTTTTTACAAGTACAAAAATTTCCTACGTTCGTGTGCGACCTTGAATGCAGCACTTGCAAATTTCCTACGTTCGTGTGCGACCCTGAAAGCACCACGGACAAATTCATATTGCGAGCTTGGATGTCTGTTTACAAGTACAGATTTTCTTTACGAGTACGAATTCTGCCACCCAACCATGTCAACTTGGGGCCATAAATCTGAGCGGACTGGCCAATCAGGTTAGACCCAGTCCCCTCCCACTGAATATCGGATCGTATCGAATAAAACAATTGACAATTGACCAGAAACTCAACCAGAAACTTCTTCCGCCTTAAACAAACAGACAAACGACAAACAGAGCTTTGGTAGTTTGGAAGGAATACGAGCTTCAGGTAAGTGGCCACTTGAAGTAAATCGACATAAAGTAGAAGTTTTGTTGGTTTTATGAGACATTTAACTGCACGACCAGGGAGCCATTTCATAGCATGTTACTACACAGGCTTTCCCAGTGAGCTAACTGACGCTAGCTAGGTTAGCTAATGTTAGCTAGCTGCTTCATTCAATTTCCCAAAATAAACTAAATCACTATTTAACCCGCTAGCGTAAGGGGTAATTTGACTCTAACGTTACAGCTCACGTAAGCTATAAAGACTGTGTCCAGTCTTAGTACAGTTAATTTAGTAGCTGGCTAACGTATCCTGGCTAGCTGGGGACTGCCCCCTAGTCCGATACCTCACGAGTCCGACACCTCATGGTTTTGGCTAGTATGTCAATGAATCATTACATTTTATTATTTAACGCTATATAGCGTTACTGTAGGTCTGCTGTTGTACTGGGTCAGGCGATTGGCTGGTATTAGTAGCGTTATGAGTGAGGTACTTCACACAGCCTCACAAACTAGTGTCACGAACTAACGTTAAATCTGCAAGTACAAAGGGCACGTTTGTATAATAGTAATAGTAATAATAGAATAACAGTCATTATATTGAACGTGACATGACGGCCTATGTGACGTTATTGTAAGACCCTGGAGCATTAGCTATCGGATAGCTATGAACGTTACTACTCCAAACAATCAATCAATCAAATGTATATGAATATGGCGTTACTGTAGGGCTACTGTTGTACGGGTCAGCCGAGTAACGTTAAAGCAATGAATACATATTCATGCCTTAAAATCGTGAAATAGTCTAAATTAACGTTAGCGTCCTTGGGCTAGCCAAACTCAATTCAAATGCATGCCGTTTTGCTGCGGTTCAAAAGTGACAATAACAGGCGTTTCAGGTTATAATAGTAATTTTATTCCCTCAGAGTAACTGCTCAGTGTATTCAATGCATGTCGAATTGAAGAGTGGCGCCATGTAATCCACTTTATTATGCTTAAAAATTGCGATACATAACCCAACTAAGGTCAGCGTCACTGATTTGCATTAGCTGCATATTTCCTGTGTAAACGTTATCATCAGAGTATAATATAATGATGGCATGCTGATACCTGTTACAGTAAAGTCTGTCACGTGACATGTTTATAGCTGTGCTGTGTCTGTATAGTTCTGTATAGCTCTAATGTAGTCATGTGTACAGCACTGCAGATTGTAGCTTGCTATCTAACCTAGAGCAGAGGTTTTCAGAGTCCAATGGCCACAGGCAGGAATGATTTCCTGTGCCTCTCCTTGCATCTAGGTGGGATCAGCCTCTCACTGAACGTACTCCTGTGTTTGACTAGCACGCCGTGGAATGGGTGCGAGTCATTGCTCATGATGGAGCGTAGCCTGGACAAAGTCATCTTCTCCGACACCGCAGTCAGAGAGCCCAGATCCAGCCCCACAATGTCCCTGACACAGAGAACCGTGGAAACCCCGTTCTTAAAGGTGAGTGTTGTTGTGACTTGCCTTGTTATTTGCAGCTGGTCTGTCCTCCATCAAGTTGTCAGTGGTTAATGGTGTGTACACTGGCCTGGCCTGGGTACCATGATGGGAGGCCAGCTTGGTGAGTAGCCTAGGCCTACAATATTTGACAATTTTTTGTTTCTCATCTGATTTCTATTTTATTCTTCTTTTTAATGTTTTGTGTTTCTTTGTATTCCCTCATACATAGCTTACATTTCCTCATATTGTTATTTTTCCTCCCTGTAAATCACAACCTTTCTTTTGGATGAATATCATGTAGATAAATATGGGGTAGGGTCGATAGTATAGATACAGTCTAGTATAGATACGAGACTAGATGGTGGGGGAAAACCATTTTAGCCCCATGGCCCATGGCTGTATTTTAATGGTGTTGTTTCTGTTGTCATGGCAGCAGTCTGTCCACTAATGGGAATGTAATGGCTTAAGTGTTATAAGAAGGCAGTATGTTGCCAATACAACATTGAGATTCCAAAGAGCTATAAAACAAGCCGGTGGTGTAGGATTGCATGGAGGCTGTTCCTTCTGATATCTAGTCTATCACAGTTAATGCGATATCTCCATCCTCAGACCTTTCCTTCTATTCCTCTGTCTCCAGGTCGCGGCAGCCGCGGAGTTCCTGAAGCAGTTGAAGCCGTACGTGGAGGAGGGCATCATCCGAGCCTTCCACTGCGCCACCGTGACGTGTTCAATGCTCACGCAATCCATTAGTTAGAAAAAATATCAAACAAAATTATTACTACTTTGTCTCTTGAAGTGTTAATATCAACAATTTAATTTTTCATTATGTAAGGATGGATTCTTTTGAATGAGTTTCAGACAGTAGCATTCTTTCTACAAAATTATGACTGACCCATAGAATTGGTCAACTAATACTCATACTATAACTAATAACAATAACTAGCATAGCAATAAGATTTTGACAGGGTTGCAATTATTGAACTGTTTTGGTCAATTCAGTAGGAATCAGCTGACCTAGGAGTTCCTGGTTGAAAATTACACCCAGCCGAGGGAGTACACAGGTGAGTGATCAGGGACAGGGAGAGACAATTTTATTGAAGCAGGCACAAGTATATAAGACAATAAACATTTTAAATTTAAAGCATAGGCCTACAATGTTTTAGTTGAACTATGAAGCTTTTGCACACACACAAAAAGTTTTTATTTTTATTTTCCTGAACACTTTTCGTGGACCCCCTGGCAAAGTGCCACGGACCCCCATTTGAGTCTGGTCTAACTGTCTCTCTCTCTGCCACGCCGACATTGTCCATCTAGTGCAGGATTGTCCAAACTTTTTTGAATTGGGGGTGAGGCGGCCGTGCAGGTGCTTCTCACCTCATATGGGTGTTATTAAAAAATATAAATAAAAATCACATACAATTGTACTTTGTTTGCCATCTGAAAACAGTAGTTCTGCATGTGCTGTTCCTACCTGGTGTTTCTACAAACTGTATGATAGTGCTGTCATTGTTAGGTGAAGGAAACAAATGCAAATTGAACTTGCTTGATTAACCAATAAAAAAATCTGTCCACGGGCCACAATTGGCCCCAGGGCCGGACTTTGGACATGCCTGGTCCTGAATAAATGCATCAGGGATAGGTTCTAGTCTTGTTTTGCATGGAAGAAGGTAGTAAGAGCAAACTGTTAAATCATTTTCTCATGTGTTACAGCCATCCTCAACCAGATACAACCCTGTCTGGCACTGGCCAGGAGTCACATCTGACAGCAGAAGACACAGAGGACAGCAGGACAGAAACAACAAGCCACTCTACCAGAGTCGGTAATAAGGCAATACAAGTACACAGGCAATATTATGTTGAAGCTCTTGTTTTGTTACACATTTTTCCTGTCCTTGGAAAATAATAATTCAGCTGAAATTAATATTGATATGAAACAAACTTTTTTTTTTTTACTTGACAGCATTAATGAATACTAAAATTATATCTAATCATGATGATCTACCCGCAAATTATTCTTCAGCTACATTACTTGATCTTGGCCTGTGTTCACAGGGTACCTACACAGGTGTGGAAAGTCTGGAAACGCATTAAAAATGAATCTAATAATTTACAGGTCTTGAATATTTTGGGAATTTAAATGTTATAATGTTGTATAACAATGTTGTATTACATAATGTTATGTTGTGGAGCAGGGTAGGAAAAATACACTTTTAAGGGCTTTTTTTTGCCCTTGTGAGATATGTTTGGGGCATTGTGGATCATTTCCACAGCATGCATGGCCAATATTCAATAGGTAGTGACTCCCATCACTAAGCTTTCTGTTTAGTAATATGCTGTGGGTTCAAAACAAACTGTTTATATTTAATTTCTGCCCTTATAGATCCTTCAGGCATCTCTCCCTCATCTCTCCTCCCGTAACATCTCCACCAGTCTCAGTCCCGGGGCTGATCGGGATATCAGCCAGTGGAGTGCTCACCGCATCAGCCTATGTGGATGAAGATCACAGCTGGTGTGCAGCTCCTCGACGCAGCTGAACACCACAAATATATGTAGATGGGGAGATAACAGGAGAGAGTGAAAGCTATTACCAAGTATATGCACTACATTCTATTGGGCTAACTTCTAGTCATTGAAACTCACACCAGAAACACTGTGTTTTGTCCACGCCTCGCTCTGTTTTGCCCGGTGCTGCCCTGTCCCGCTCACACCTTGCTCACACCTTACCCACTTCATGCCTGGCTGCTCGAGTGCAGCACGCTGCATGCTTGAAAAACAGTGAATAGTAGTAGAATAGTAGAATCTTAAAGTATAGTACAACAGTATGTATTGGGTGCATCAAACATTTGATATTTGTGATCATGCTGCTTTAATAAACAAGGGAAGATTGAGAACAGTAATTTGGTGGGCAATCCCGGCAGTGCAATGTATTGCGGGATCAAGACAAGTTCTATGAAGTGTAAAGTAATATATACATTTATTCCTAAAATATAATCAAAACATTTACACTATGAACACTACATCTGTATACATAGCAATTTACTATTGAAAAATGTTTTTTGGGGTGGGGGGGACATTGTTTGTCCTTGTGATTGTAATTGTGGATAAAAACTATTAAACATTGTTTACCAAGTAAAGCCTTTTAAATGTTGTAGTTTCATCTTTGGTGATCATTTGCACTCATGAGATGATAAGGATGTTTAAAAATATGTGTTTGCCAATTTGTTATTGTTTAGCCATAAGTGTTTTCCAGATGTCTTTCAGAAAAAGAAAGCGACAGCTCCAGAAAGTTGACTGGAGTGTGGCCGCTCACAGACTGGTTCCCATGAATGCAGGCCAACCCAACAGACTCTTGGGTTATGCAGGAATGCTTACTGTATAGTTTCACTAACTTCCTGGATGCCTAGGGGATAATGATTATTTGATCTCAACAACTGAGACAAGATGGCTAGTCTAGACTATACAAAATGCACCATTGCTGATGAGTAAAATAATATTTTCAGTTGAAAGTCAACATTAAATAAACAAATAAAACATTAACAACAAGTTGCTTCAGATATCAACTTAATATAATATATACTGTCAAAAGTCCTGGAGAGAATTCTGCTGGACAGAGTTAAGGAGTTAATCTACTCCACAGACAAGCAGTTTGGTTTTAAAGCAAATGGCACACTGACCTCTGTATGCCTTAAAGGAAATTGTAAACAAATACAGATGGCAAAACCTCTAATTTCTTTTATGTTTTATTGATGCTTCTAAAGCCTTTGACCGTCAACCATAAAAAAAACTCATGCTATGTCAAAGAGGTTTGCCCAGCTATATTGTTAGGATTCTGGCCTTTTGGTATGCCCATCAGACTATGCAAGTTAAATGGAGCAACATATCAACCCTTTTTGGGGTTAGTAATGGGGTCCGTCAAGGTGGAATCTTATCCCTTCCCAGTTCTTTTTAATCTGTATGTTGATGATTTGTCCAAGCAACTGAATGGTTGTAACACTGGGTGCCTTATTGGTAATACCCTAGTGAACCATTTAATGTACACAGATGATCTTGTTGTTCTGAGCCCAAGTAGTGCTGGTCTCCAGCAGCTCCTCACAATATGTACTGAATATGGTTTGGTACATGATATCAAATACAATGCCAGTAAGTGTTGTCTTAATTTGCAGGACCAAAGAGGACAAATGCTTGACATTTCCTGTTTTTAAATTGTCTGATAATAACCTTACTGTTTGTGATAATGTTAAATATCTAGGTCATTTTATTTCAGAGCAATTGTCAGATGAAGTTTAACATGTGTACAGATGGAGTGAAGGTGTCTCTGTTTAGAGCATACTGCACACCACTCTACACTGCTCACCTGTGGTCAGATTATAGGAGTCGGAGGTCAAGCATGCACAGACTTGAAGTGGCATATAATGCCATGAGAATATTGCTCAGGAGACCTAGATGGAGCTCTGCAAGTGAGATGTTTGTCACGGCATGTGTTAACACCTTCCAGGCACTGTTGAGGAATCTGATGTAGCCTACTGTATAAATATCTGTCGACTGAATGTCTCACATAATGTCATTATCAACATACAAGGGAGATGGGTGGGGGGAGGGATGCGGTTGGGATTTATTTGTTTATTTTGTCTTGTTTTATTTTACGCAATGTGCGTGTGCTCAAGCAGAGATGTTTATGGATCTGTAATATTGTCAACGAATGAGCAACTGTACGAAAAATAAAATAAATCTTGAAAAAAAAAATGTCATTATCAAGCTGTTGCTAAGTCCCTACTGTAGTGATGTCAGATATCAGTCACCTCTGGTATGTCGCTCTTATGAACACTGCACTATTTATTTGACTATTGCTTTTTTCCTACAGTCTGTAGGGATTCTTCTTGTTTTTCAAATTCAGTGTTTACATGTGTTTCAGTATGTACAAAATATGATTATCATCAAAACTTGCTTTTATACAGATCATATCGACATAGGTAAATATCTGTTATCAGCCATAACGGCAATGTTAATGTTGGTTATCGGTATTGGCCAAGATTTTCATATTGGTGCTCACTTGCATAATGTGAAAATGAATGTTATTGACCCAGTGTGTAGCCAGTCTACCCAGTTAGTGAGTGAATGTCCAAACAATGATGTATCTTTGAGGTTTTCATTTATTGTAGAATGATGTTGCAGACAGAAATAGATTTCCTTGATGCAATTAACATGATCGTGAAGTGATCCACATGATTTGCTGTTTAACAGAGTGGCTTGACAATTATTCTCTACACTTAGGCTAAGACCTATGTTAAAATTCCCATTCACCTGTGAGCTTGACACCTGAGATCAGCATTACCTCATAGAAGACTAGGTACATACTACCATCTAGTGGTCAAAATGTTTTTCAGCCAAAGACCACTTACAAGATGGAACATATACCGGGGACCCCCTCATTCTGATTTGTGATTTTGGGCTAAGCTTTATTGTTTCCACGGTAACGTGCTTTACTTTTAAATTGATAGGTTTGTTAGATTAGAATGTAATCCATGAACCATTTTAGATTCAAAGGATAAAATATTTTCATTGAACTATGAAGATTTTGCAAAAAAAAGCTTTCATTTTTATTTTCTTGAAAACTTTTCGCGGAACCCCAGGCAAGTGCCAGGGGGTCCCCGGACCCCCATACCACTGGTGTAAAATACCACCCATGATTCAAATCCTACAAATAAGAACAGAAATGGACAATGACAACAGGAGAGACTACATAACATTTCACTCGGACTAAAACGTCCAAAAAATTCAGATTTAAAGAAAATATTTTTTGAATGTTTTTTTTTTGAGAGACTTGACTTGGACTTGCCCCTCAAAGACTTGAGACTTGACTTGGACTTGAGCTCAAAGACTTGAGACTTGACTTAGACTTGCAAAAAATGACTTGAGTATCTCTGATCAAGCATGCCTCACCAAACGTTAAAACGGAACCATAAATGCAGTTATTGCAGAAATAAACTCATTAACAATTAAACAAGAACATATATGCATCTCCTTACGACAGTCCATAACCCGGGTCAACATCAACACTCGCGATAGCGGCAAGGATTTCCTCTTCAAATCTTTCGTAGTCTTTGTAACGTTCTGGGAGTTTAAGCAGGTTGAAGCAGGTTGAAGACTTTGGGTATGCGAAGCCATCCTGCGGAGTCGGCACTGGGAAGCACATTCCAGCCCACCCAGAACTGCACAAGTTTCCCAAGCAGGTTTGGACAGTGGACAGGCAGGTCTGTCTGGATCAGGTCCCGGAGGTATTCTTTGGAAACAACCAGCTTTGGTGTGCTGTTCTTCTCCCATTGATTTCATTGTCGATGAGGGTGACCAGCTGGGAAAGGCCTTCAAGTACCTTAAATAAAGTTTATATTTGTCACTAAAAGTCAACATAGTCATTCATTCATTCATTCACAGGCCTCAATTGTCAAAGCAGAGTAAGATAATTTTAGAGCATAAAACAATTGTATTCATATTTCAAACAACAGGATTGTTATTTTATCTATTTCGGCTTAGGGCTGCAAAGTTTAAAATGATAATAGTGATTAACACGTTCACTGCCATTGACGTATTAATACGTCAAAAATAATCCAACGGTTGACTGCCATTGACGTGATCGATTTTCTTTTTTTTGACGGTGCTACGTGGATCAATGTTCCCCGCGTCTCCTATGGAGATATTGGAAGTATTGAATGTGTATAATCTATTTTACCGACCAGCTAGGTGGCGACGGTCCTCTCCCGACAGAGAGAAAGTCAACCAAGGCGGCTGCTTCCTCCATTCTCAAGGAAATGGCTTGGCGATTTTACAGTCAGAAACGAACGAGCCTCATTCTCATACTGTAGGCGGGGACGCTTTCGCGCTGCTGCGGTGGGGGGTTCCAGAAATGGACTGGGTGGGCAGCATAAAGCCTAGAGTCGCACGGGGCTTCATCGGGGCTCTCAAACCCAAGAGACGAGTGAGACCTATCCACACTTGCTGCCAGGGAGGGAGGCTGCTCAAACTCGCTGCCAGGGAGGGAGGCTGCTCAAACTCGCAGCAGCAGCAGCAGCAGCAGAGCACTCGCTTGTGACAAACGCAGGCTGAAAGCCACTAGACACGCCCACGGAGGGAGGAGTTGAAGGAGAGGGCGTTCGGAACTATATTGTTTAGATGTCTGATCTCTCACTGATGTCAAAAATAAATGGTTAAAGTGACTGTTCTGCCTGTTTGATTGAATTTCACAAAACTGCGATTATCTCAGCTTTCACTCTCAGACGCTAAAACCATGCTGTACTCAACGGCTAATATCTACATAACTACTAACTCTACAAACTAACTCTTTTAGACAGAGAAAGCACACATTCTATTAGTACTTTTGTGAACTTTGTGTTGACAAACTCCAAGCAGAAAAGAATCCTCGGCTCTTGTAAAATGAGCCAGAATCCTCAAAAAACGGCTTGGCAAAAGCTACCTACAGCAAAAAAAAAATGGCTGGCAGTCAATGTGTTAATATAACACCCTCTGACACTGACTACTGTCAGTACAATGTTACACCAAAAAAAGAAACAATATTCTGCAGTTGTAGAGTGGATGAAGTTATGGCCCTCTGCCGCCTGTCATCCCCCCTCTCTCCTGTCTACAACTTTCCTACGTAATAAAGGCCAAAAAAAGACACCTACAGTTCTCCACTCTCTCCATAGCTCCTCATCAAACAACGCATCACCTTCAAAGCCCACCACAGCCTGGCGCCCCCCTTATCTGACTAACCTCCTCCTCTCCCATCGCCCCACCCAAACCCTCCGATCCTCATCCACTGTTTCGCTCACTGTTCCTCCATACAAATTCCACAGCTTTGGAGATCGAGCATTCTCGAGAGCAGCACCACGACTTTGGAACTCTCTTCACAAGCCTGTCAGAGACTCACCCTCACTCTCCACTTTCAAATCCCGACTCAAGACCTACCTGTTCTCCCAAGCGTACAACCTACCCTACCCTTAACCACATCTTCCGCCCATGTCACGCCCCCTCAACTCCCCTCCACCCGATTAGTTGTGTTATTTGTATGTTTGTTTTTTTCTGTTTACTGTGGACTCGAGATTGTCAGCGTCTTTGAGTCATTGAAAAGCAGCTATACAAAATACATTTAATTGTTATTATTCGATAAAGGTGAAAATATGCCCCAGACATAATCCATGAAATGAATAAAGAAGAACGAGTTCCATTTACATACAAGGGCAGTTAAGGAATAGCACCGCTTTCAAATGGTTAGAATAAGTATAGTGACTTCTGCCTTTTAATTCAACATACTCTTGCTTGGGAATGTGCATTCGATTGTCTGACAATGCCACTTTGTGTCCATGTCAGCGAGGTTGCTGAGATATCAAGGCACATGGAAGAAAGAGCAGTGAACTTACCTCCTGTGGGAAGTCTAAGCGAGCAGAGAGTGAGTTTATTAGAGTCATTTCACTCCGGCAGATAAACTCAACATAGTCCACGTCCAAGGGCTGTCGCTGACAGGCCTGCTCCAATCTAGAGCGCAGTCTGTTTAACACAAGACTTCCCACCATCACCTGTCAAAGAGATCATGAAATATGCTTTATATAAAAGCATCAGGCCTTATTGGAAAATACGTTGAATACATATACACAGTCCAGGATGCTATCAAGTGCTATAAAAACACAAACACTACAGCAACCTAGCCTACACCAAACAAGCAAAACATGTGTGAATCAAATTGATTTACAATTGCACAAGTGGAAATGAGACGTTAAAACACAAGTTAAATCACAAGTCACAACCCAAAGTCACAGCTTGTGGTGGGACATCAACATTAAAGCCCCACTATTTGGGGAAACTGCACCCTCACCTACATGCTACTCTTCTCATTCAGGTATCAGCCTTGTAGTAAGTAACTTAAGTAACCTTGGAGTAACCAGCCAATTGTGCAAAGTGTTTCTTTTCTACCTCCAAATAATTATTCTGTTATATACGGTATATAAATTCAGGTCCATGAGTGAAAAAGTTGCAACTTCTATTTTTCAGAAAAGTATTTAAATGTCCTCAATGGAGACTGACAATTGAACGAATGTCTAATGGAATGGACACTGTTATGGGCAAGCCTGGGTCTCACACAATATAGTGTTGCTTGTAACACATATATGCTTGCCTATTAGTAAGGTAGCCTACAAATGGCGAAAAAAAATAAAAAATGATTGAAAATAATTTAGGCTAAGCTGAGCACAGGCAAGGACAGTTGCAACTATTTTGCCTGAACAAAATAGAATATGGTTTTGATGTATTGAAAATCATACTGTCAGTATTTTTAAATACATGGTATACCGTAATACCTTAGTACCGACCAAAGCCTAATCGAAAGTATCATAAGTCACGGGTGGAATGGTGGATAAACATTGCATTTCCTTTAAAGCCCTTTCTAATAAATGCCCTCCGTTAGTTTGGTAGTGCAAATATAATATTTTTAGTACAAAGGGGTTAAGAAATGCTTTCATCAGCTCAGCATTAACATGACACGGCTCTGAGAGATGAGGGAATGAAATAAAGCAGATATCCGAAAGTACAAACCGAAACAGATGAGAGAACACTCATGAACACTGCGGTTGGGCAGTCGGGTGTGCAGCTTTCTTAGAGGCGGGTCCATCTCGATCGTGGCCAAGGACGACTTGGCACATACAAAGATATAATGGAAACCGAAATCAGCGCGGAACGGCATGACTTGTTGTGGCCAAAGGTGTCAGTAGAAAAGCCCTAAAGTTTACATGCTGTGGGGAACAGGCATTCAGGGTGCAGAGTGGGAATGATAGAAATCCCAGTCTATCTATTAGAAGTCAGCGTGTGTTCCATCAAAATGATTTAAAAGGCATTATATTAACGTAAAGAAAAAGTTGCATAATGGGGCTGCAACAGAGAAACAACGCAATGCACTTTCCTGTACAGCAAGAAGTTGGTAGTGCTGCACAGCTGATACAGATTCTGTTTATAGAAATAAGCATTTTCTGATAACCCACCTGAGATTCAGCAGAAGTGCCTGGGGGGTCGGTGGTCGAGGGAGGCGCACACACAATTTCTCCGTTGTCCTAGTGAAGTAAAAAGCAAACCATTATTTGATATTGCAAATTTAATTCTCAACCATATTCAGTCAGTCACTGGATCATGTGACTGTGAATAATATGACCTGTCTCCCAAGTAAAAAGCTGCAGGCTGACAGGTTTTCCGACCAATTACTTGAGGTTAGTTCAAGTGAGGCTGCTACCGAGCGGGGTAGCTTCAGAGTGTAACTTACCATGGTAACTGACCTGGAGTTCATCTAATCGAACTTCTTGGAATCTAAAATCCCAGATTTCTCTAGTCTAAACTATGGGTTGGGAAAATTCCAGTGTTGGGCAGTAGCTAGCAACAAATAGTGAAGCTATTTGTTGCTAGCGTGCTACATTTCTCTGGGGATAGCTTAAATGTAGTGAAGCTTATTTTTAATGTAGAGTAGCTGGTAGCTTAGCTCACCATATTGTCAAAGTAGCTTGCCCAACACTAATAAATCTAGAAATAGGTTGAATTCAAAGTGTTTTCCCTCACACACACACACACACACACACACACACACACACACACACACACACAATGTAAAGTAGCAAGCTACTTTTATTTTGGCATGGAGCCTGTAGCTGAGCGTGCTATATAATGAAAAAACATTGCATGGATGCAACTGGGACGTATCCTCAGTGATGTACCCTGGGGTCATTGGATGTTTCGGGTCTCGCAACATCATACACCCTCGCCCAGGTGACCCAGCCGGGGCTGGCCAAGCCCCAACTTACGTCCCAGTAGCTACCCACGGTCAGCCCTCTAGGAAGGGTTGAAGGTGGTCACGCGGTCAGGGCCACTCAATCCGCTGCTCCGGAACTACTCTGCCGGGACCGGGGGGGGGAAGGGCTCTGGTACGTAGAGGGACCGGGCTCTGTGGGTTGCCACCCGGCCGGGCTCCTCCCTCGTCTCACCAGGTCTAGGACCTGTGCGCTGCACCAGACTCCCCCGCTCCAAACATCTCATTCCGACTACATTTTACTGGGGATAGCTTCAAAGTAGTGAAGCTATATTTTAATGTAGAGTAGCTGGCAGCTTAGCTTACTACATTTTCAAAGTTGCTTGCCCAACACTGCAAAAATCTGTGTAGTCATTTAACCTGCTTTCTGGAATGCATCCTTTGGGAGACATATTACTGCTAATACAGTATATCAGGCATTGAGGCTAATCAAACCCTAAATAAATCTAGAAGCTGATGGCAGATTAAACAAAGGTCCTCCCATCATGAAAACAGATTTTGTTTGGAAAGGAAGGATTTGACATTTGACAGGGTTGATGGTACAGGTAGCCATGGTCACACCAGGATTAATGAGAATTGCTGGGTTTCATTAGTTGTTGTGGACTTCCCCCTCAGCCCCTTGGTGGTGAACTCTGGCCCATGAATTCATGCTTTATCGGTGTATAATGACAGAGTATCAAATTCTCAATTACCATTGCTGGGAAGAGCACGACAAGATTGAGGGTAGAATCAACAGGATAACCTGGGCTGGTAGGCAAAGAGAGAAAGAGAGAGAGGAAGAGGGAAAGACGGAGAGCAAATGGATGAAAAAGTCCCAGGTTATTAGAGAAAAGGTCAGTCACAGCAGCTATTTTATAAGAGCAAGACATATAAATCAACGATTGCCCGGAGATCATACCAACTACTTGCTGATAAATGTTGACATTTTGAATGTATTTAGAGCTTGTAAATCAATATCTGATACCAGACACCAGTTTAGCTTTGGCAACACTGGGCAGGTTGTTTAAAACAGTCATGTTCAATTGCAAGACATAGAAAAAGAAAATAGTATTGAAATAGTATTGTGTACATAGCATGTACAATGGTTTCCAAGCACATAATAATTCTGATTACAGCAATGCAACACAGGCTGATGTCCTGGCACATGGTTTGGGTGTGACACCTTTGTTGCCTCTGACTGATGTTTAGATGCTCAATCAATACAGCTTGCTGCAGTCAACTTCTATAAGCTTGCTTACAGATGTATTCATTTTGTCCAGTAGTATGTATTACTACTCCAGACAGCTAGCCTCCATTCCAAGTCCAGCCATAACGTTACACATCTCTGGACAGATAAACAATCACTGTCCAGTTAATCAGCTAGCTAGTCAGGTACATTAAAAATACATGTCATGGAAGTTGCCACCTATTCACATATCATACGGCTAACCTCGGTAACGCTACGTAAACAACCTGACTGACAAAGACGCAATGAAACTGACAGACAGATATTGAAAGGACGATACCAAGGAAACACAACTGCAACTCAAGACAGCTTTATACCTCAAAACGCTCACTAAGCATAGACATTCTCAGCAATAATGTCATGCTAACACTAAACACGTTAAAGCGATGAATCATCACTCATAACGCTACTAATACCAGCCAATCTCTGACCCAGTACAACAGTAGCCCTACAGTAACGCCATATTCATATAAATTTGATTGATTGATTGGAGTAGTAACGTTCATAGCTATCCGATAGCTAAAGCTCCAGGGTCTTACAATAACGTCACATAGGCCGTCATGTCACGTTCAATATAATGACTGTTATTCTATTATTACTATTACTATTACTATTATACAAACGTGCCCTTTGTACTTGATTTAACGTTAGTTCGTGAAGCTAGTTTGTGAGGCTGTGTGAAGTACCTCACTCATAACGCTACTAATACCAGCCAATCGCCTGACCCAGTACAACAGCAGACCTACAGTAACGCTATATAGCGTTAAATAATAAAATGTAGGCTAATGATTCATTGACATACTTTTGATAGCCCCGGTCGTGGCTTCAGCCTGTGCTGGAACATTGGTAGCAATGAAAGCTAACGCTAGCTAGCCCTGATACGTTAGCCAGCTACTAACTTAACTGTACTAAGACTGGACACGGTCTTTATAGCTTACGTGAGCTGTAACGTTAGTCAAATTACCCCTTACGCTAGCGGGTTAAATAGCGATTTAGTTTATTTGGGGAAATTGAATGAAGCAGCTAGCTAACATTAGCTAACCTAGCTAGCGTCAGTTAGCTCACTGGGAGAGCCTGTGTACTAACATGGGGATCATGTCTATCGTAACATGCTATGAAATGTCTCATAAAACCAACAAAACTTATATTTTATGTCGATTTACTTAAAGTGGCCACTTACCTGAAGCTCGTATTCTTTCCAAACTACCAAACTACACTGCTCTGTTTGTCTGTATTAGGCGGAAGAAGTTTCTGGTCAATTGTCAATTGTTTTATTCGATACGATCCGATATTCAGTGGGAGGGGACTGGGTCTAACCTGATTGGCCAGTCCGCTCAGATTTATGGCCCCAAGTTGACATGGTTGGGTGGCAGAATTCGTACTCGTAAAGAAAATCTGTACTTGTAAACAGACATCCAAGCTCGCAATATGAATTTGTCCGTGGTGCTTTCAGGGTCGCACACGAACGTAGGAAATTTGCAAGTGCTGCATTCAAGGTCGCACACGAACGTAGGAAATTTTTGTACTTGTAAAAAATATTTTTGAAGACGCACAAATTCTATCCGTGTGTACAAAACTTATTCCCAGATGCACAAGATATGTCTACAGATACAAAAATGGGTTGCCGATACAAAAATGGGTTGCAGATGCACAAAACTTTCTCTCAGATGGACAAGATATTTTTACAGGTACAAGTTTTATTTACAGACATACAAGTTCAAAGTTCAAGTTCAAAGTTTACAAACAATGTTTCTCAAGCTCAAAATACATATGGCACTTTATTGATTCCATATGAAAACCCCTAGTTAGACACCCCACAAGTTCATTTTAGACTTTTAATTTTTATCATATTTTTTCCCCCAATCAAAGTTAAGGTGCCCCTCGGGGCACCTTAACTTTGATTGGCTCTCCAGGATTTTCCACGAGGATTTGGGTTTGCACTAATTGAGAGGTGATTCTAGACACCTATAAGAACACATTGGTGAAGAAAGCTATTGGTAGTAAATTTTTTCACAGATGGTCCAAGCATTTTGCTAAAATTCTCTAACTATAAAGGCCAATTTTATTTACAGTAATTATAATATATATATATATATATATATATATATATATATATATATATATATATATATATATATACATACATACATACATACATACATACATACATACACATATACATATATATACATACACATATACATACATATATATACACACACACACACACCATTACTGTTATGCCAGTGGCATCCCTGATTGGCCCGGTTACATTGTAATTTCTGGAAATGGATGTGGACAACTATAAGTCCAGACTGATCCATGGAGTGAAACAGAATGTGAGTTAACGTGCTCATGATGCTTTTACAAGGCTAACACATAACTAATACTACCTTTAAGATGAAAAAAGAAGCTGAGGTTGTCTTGTCTGGTATCTTCTAGCATTATCAACCTGATTCTTTAGAAGTTTGTACTTGGCATGGATCTCCAGTGTAGACCTCACATGTCTCTTTTCAGCCTCTTCTTCTTCTTCTTCTTCTTCTTCTCCTTCTTCTCCTTCTCTGCTTGTCTCCTCTGCACCTCCTCCCTCTGAAGAGCGTCTTTGAGGGGGACTTGGGCTCTGGCTACTTAAAGGAGAGGCGGGCGGCGGGCCTGGTGTTTTGTGAGAACACCGCCTCTCTCTATAGGACCTTATTTGTGAGTCCGCCGGCTGTTTTCTGCATCCTGTCGAGTTATGATTGTGTTTGGTTTTTATAAAAGCAAGAACAAAGGGTGAACCTTTGAGCCTGATGAGCATGCTGCCCACCAGCTTGTGCACGGGTTAAATATCTACATTTTGTTTGTTCTGAATGTTGTTTGTTAGTTTGACTGACGGAAAAGATGAGGAACGTGGCAGGAAAAAACAGAACCGAACTCGAGGAAACAAGAGCCAGGAGTTTTCTTTCAGGAACTCTCAAAAGCATCCTTCTTTCGCTCTTTTGACGAATGACTGATTTGTTGAAGAAAGCACATTAATGCTGTAATTAATGTTTTCACAATCCAGTTAGATCAATTGTATTAAAGGAGAATTTCGTTTTTTTACACCACGGTCCTTATTTCCAGCTTTTAGGTCTTTTTCACATATAAAGCTGCTGGACTCGCTGCGATTCGGGGGGTGAAGTTGCAACATTGTTGCTATTTTCATTTGGTCTGGTTCACTTTCACACAGAAATTTGTCACAAGCACCAAACTTTCTGAACATTGTTACGTGATCAAAACAGTGACTTGTCTATTGGACAGAATAGAGAAGGGAAATCTCTCCTCTCTCCAGCAGGCTTCTTGCCTGGCTGAGGGCTGACTGAACAACACAAGTGAATCCACAAAACACAAACCATGGAGCAACACCACCTGCGATATTGGGATTTCTGGTTTTACTTTGGTGTTACTATCAAATAAATATTTGACAAGAATGTGCCCAATATGAGCAGCAGATGAGGCAGCAAGCTGTTGAACATTTCATTCTGCAGATGAGACGAGCGAGGCAGTACCGAATGAGAAGGCAAGTCAGCTGTTGAGATACGTGTTGTTATGACGGCGTACGTCACACGGCGCGCAGGTACTGTACACGTATGCGCGCCGTAGTGTTTGTTTTGCTCCCTTCTACCGTCTTCTACTCATGATGCACTGGCGCTTCCTATTTGCTCTTGTGTTTAGTCTGGTTTGCTTTCACACAACAAACGAACCGCGCCAGGGTTCACTTGGAAGCGAAACCGAGACCCATGTTTTCAAGCGGACCAGAGTTTGCTTGTTTGTTTCGCCCCAGAGTTCATTCGCGCGTTCACACCACCCCAAAAGAAGCGGACTATCCGAGGAAACAAACTCTGGCGCGTTTAAAGTGGACTAAACAGCTTATATGTGAAAGCGACCTAAAACATTCTCTGGAAAAAGAAAATACTGGTTTCAATAAGAAAAAGTCTCGACAGCGGTAATACTCAATATTGATGCTACAAAATTTCTCCCCAAAAAAGATAACAATATTTCAATAATGAGAGACTAGTAGAAAGTATAACAAGCTTTAATGAGACAACATATTAATTTTGGCGTATGACTCCATGATATGATGACGCTCTCCTGAGATGATGAGAGGGCGTCGTCAGTGAAGAATAGGATAGGAAATCCCCCCATAGGGAATTCTTCTATCGGGAGTCATGACCGATGGTGGTGTCAGGGGAGGAGGTGGGGCAAAACAACTGCTTCAGCGATGATGATCAGCAACTGAAAATGACACATACACAGCACATAGCAAACAGAGTAAACATGGACCCTGATATACTACGCTGATTAGGTGATTGGGATCAGCTGGAGAGGAATACCTTGGGCTGATTGGTTATTGCCACATGTGTGGTAAACTGTGAATGGGTGAGGGGACAGCATCAGAGAAAGGGGGCGAGCCTAACAATGAATAGGTTATACAACCTCAAAGAAAGGGGGCGTGCACTGTGATATGACGAGATTGGGCGTTGCTGTTAAGTAGTCTTCATTATTGAAAATAGTCTAAGACTTCATTGAATTTGCCCTCGGCCAGCGCCACCAGCGGAGGAAACCAGCTGTCGGCCAAATAATATTTGAAATAATTTTCTCGGTTTGTTTTATGTTCATTATGTCCCCGATGGGTGGGGTTTTTTTTCGCACTTAAGGCAACATACTTAACGGAAAGTTGAGACAATCACAGGAAAAGCTCTTTAGTGTACTCTTTTTTTTGTTAACGCCTCACATGACATAATTTGAATGGTCAGGATGTGGCAAACTCCACCCATCTGGTCCCTTAAGAAGGATAAAACAAGCATGAATAATTATTCCTAAACACTGTTGGACCCAGATATGGCTAATTCCTTTAAGGAGGAAATGGAGGGAGGAATGCATTTTGACTGTTGGTTCCTCTCCCTCCGTCTGCCTGCTACTGTGTTCAGGGTTTCCCTGCTCCTTCACCCAGGCTCTCATCTCCTGTGCAGCCTCTCTGCACTGGTTACCTGTCACATTCAGAAGAGACAACTTCACTGTAAAACACATCTGATTTATTTTGCACGTGATCTCACACAGATCCAAAAACTGGAAACTGTTTTGCATTCATTCCATTTTGATAATTCATTTAGTTTGACAGTAATGTCAGAGTTGATTTGTGTTAAGTTGTGGACCTGTGATGTCATTCCATGATGTGAAATCTAAAAGTGTATGTTGTGCTTTAACCCATTGATACCTGATGCAGCATTTGCGTGTATATCCCTCATTTGTGTGTGTATCCCTTTAACGCGTCACGTTGTTCGCGGTCTTAAAGGGATACACACACAAATGCTGCATCAGGTATCAATGGGTTAAGAAATGGCCTGTGTGAGCAGAGCAGTAAATGGGCTAAAAGGTGGAAAAACACTAGAATATCTCCCATGATCTGTCCAAAAGAGCTCTGTGCTGAGCAGCCTGTGTTGCCCTTTTGAGGTCTCTTTGGTATAAAGCACTTTGGAACCTCAGTGCTGTATAATACTGATTTACTTACTTACTAGCTCTGCCACCAGGGGGCAGCACACGGTTCCCTCTCCTTAGGTAACATTAGTATACTTCAGACATTAGCAAATTTGGAAAAACTCGATTATCAGATTATCATCTGGTTCCTACGCAGGTGTGGAAAAAATATAAAAAATGTATTTGATCATTTCCACATCTTGAAATTTTGGGGAATTTGGAAAAAAATTCTGGTAAAGAATGGAAACTGTTGTGGTTCAGGTCCAATACACACATATTTATAGCGTTCTGTTGATGTGAAGAATAATGTTCAGATAGAGGGATGCTATTATGACCCAGCCTTCTGTTAGCATGCATTATATCAAATACCCGGCCTGCACCAACATCACATCCAGTCAAGAAGTTTTATGTTCTATTGCCAGTTGACTTTATGGTTAATGAAATGCCTTGGTTTGCTGTGCAGCTTATTCTTGATATCTATAACACTGAATTATTCATCCTCTGAGTGTGATGTTCATCCATCTGGATTGCAAGTGTTTTTCAGCTAAACACCTGAAAGCCATGTCCCCCAATTAACATCAATTATCACCACAGCTCCTCATTCAATTAACACCACAACTACTCATTCAATTAACACCACAACTCCTCATTCAATTAACACCACAGCTCCTCATTCATAAATTCATCTCAGCATCTCCTTGATCAGAATTGATTGATTCTTCCCTCTGATCTGGATTCTCTTGATTCTCATCAGACTGTCTTAAAGGGACATTTCACCCCAAAATCAATAATACATGTTTCCTCTTACCAGTAGTGTTATTTATCCATCTCGATCATTTTGGTGTGAGTTGACGAGTTTTGGAGATGTCAGCCGTGAAGATGTCTGCCATCTCTCGAGTACAGTGGAACTGCAAAGTGCAAAGTGCAACAAAAAAAACTCAACAGCAATGTCTCTTTCTAGAAATCATGACCCGGCTAGGTTACTCAAGATAATCCACAGACCTTGTCGTGAGCAGTTTTATGCAGGGACTATTTTCTTTGGAGCGAACTACACGCAGCTAGCTAGCAGCAGCTAATGCTAGCAGTAGCCTGTACTACGTAGCTAGTTTAATGCCTTATCCGAGTAAGTTTGAGTTTGAACCTGGTTTAGGCGTACTACAAAGCAAGTTAACTTCTAATCACCATGGCAACTCATGCTGCAAAGCTAACCTGGTCCCGACCAGGTTAGCTTCAGAGGATAAGATCAAAATCCATGACAGACCCATATAATCGGCTCTCTGGAGTCACTCACCGTTCATATAAGATCGCCATATGAAAAATACATTGCAGTCAACTGAGAATAGAACAAGAAAAACATTTGTGGCTCTGTAGGTTACATAATTAAATTAAGCCTACTTACCACTTTATGTCTTAACAGCTCAACGATGCGTGGAGAAATGTGATCACTATTAATCACCGCAGCGCATATCATAAACGAGTGAGGGTGATATTCTCCTACATGCCAGAAAAGCCTATACATATAATATAGATATGGGATAAATATGGGATAGCCCCAATACTAAATATGCAGGCTACTCTTGCATGTTTCAGCTGGAAGTGTGTCCTGTAGGCTGTATGCTAATATATGAGCAAAAATAGGCAAGTTTTTATCAATGAAAAGTATGCCCGCATCGTCTCAATTCAGTTCAGCAGTTTTCTCTTTTATATTAGGATATCATTATTATAGCCTAGGCCTATATATGAATTATTCGATCAGTGCAACCACACACACATAATGAGTGATAGAGATCATTATTCATTGAGCATGCTTTCTAAATCTATGGTCTAAATAGGCTTACAGATTGTGGAAATGTATAGACTGAGATTACACATTTAATGTACATTTACACTCGCACAAAGCTGCTGTAGGAGACAGAAATCGCTGATCAAAGTAAATCAAATGACTGTTGTGAATACAAGCGGCAGCTTTAGACAGTCCTTCCGCAGACTATATCCAACGTGGATTTTCATTCTGCCATAGGCTACATTAAATATCCGCAAAAATCTCTGATCCCACTGCGCTTTCATTGAATGAGGAAATGGGTGTGGAAATGGGTGTGGGCGTGGATCAACTCAGCTGTTCATAATGTGATTGGCTAGCGCACCTCTTTCGCGTGCACCTGTGCACTAGCGAAAAACGTGCGCGTGCACAGGCAGATCCCAGATAAACCCAGCTTCAGTTATCGAGTAGAAAACCAGCGTCGTAGTATCGTTAAACTAGATAGCTTTGATCCTGTTCAGTCAAACCAGATCAAAGTGACAGATCGCGGGTCTGTTAAGACAGCTTCGTAGTACAGGGTACAGAAGTGAGCAGTTTCATGCAGGAACTATTTTCTTTCGACCAAGCGAACTACTACTAAAGGAAAATAGTTACGGCCGATGTCTCCAAAACCCGGCAACTCACACCAAAACAATCTACATTAGATGGATAAATAGCACTACAGGTGAGAGGAAAAATACGTATTTTAGATTTGGG